>NC_068992.1:1421260-1427109 GCF_001194135.2 Octopus bimaculoides
TATATATATATATATATATATATATTACATGGGCACCTGATGAGTGGGACACCGTGCATCTTTTCAGACAACGCCAATTTGATGGAGAGAGTGAAGTAACATGCGACACGAACTTTTAATTACTATGAACAAATGATTAGTGCAGGTCAATCGGCAAAAAGCTGAACGCCCATACATCGGTTTCGATGGGAAAGTCGATGCTAATTATACCTACCTCATAAACAAGTATAAATAAAAACCGACAAGTCTTCTTTCTAGGAAAAGTAAATTACAAAACACAAGAGAGCAATTATCTTTCAACGCTAAGTACAAATAATTACAAAGGCCACTAAACTGAATTAAATAAGCAATTAGCATTAATTTCCATTGCAGGTACTATGCAGGTGTTGCAGATGTACAGTACCAAAAAAAAAAAAACTCTCGCAATGTTTGACTGTGAAGTTGCAGTAATTTTTAATCGTGTTGGTATTGAAGACGTAAAGCAATAATGGCATATTAGCGTGAATTCATTCATCTGTTACTTTTCACCGAAATTAAATTTGCACAAGACGAACGGAGTAAGTAGTGTATCTTCCAACTTTAAGAATACCAAGAAACATTAATCGCTGCTCCTCATTTTTGAAAAAGATTAATTTATTTAGCCATTTAATGGTGAAAATCCGTAACTTTTCCGACGATAGGAAAATATCACGCGCAGACTTCTATATTAACGAATCAAGTCAAATTAAATTTCTCTCTCGTTTATACACGATATAAATAATTCGTTAATAAAAATGAATTTATTAACGATATTCTTCAGAAAACCTTCTTTTCCTAATGCAATATCTATTATTAAAATATTAGTGAAAAGTTTGATGAATTGGAAGAAACCATGCGCAGTGGTGTGTTGTAGGTATTTTCAATGATTTCATAACTCTATATGTATCTTGAAATGCATTACATGCCTGGTGAGAAATTAAATTTGCAACAATTACTAACGAGAATGGAAAGGCATCAATTTAAAATATATACGAAGTCATTGCTTTAATTATCAATTCGTTTCGAATTTGATGTACAATTGAAAGTAACATCAGCATTATATTTATAAATTTTATAATTTGAAGCTACATTTCACCGCTGTTTTTATTGTTACCAGATTTTCACTAATGGAAGTTATTTAACTAAAAGCATACTCAATACGATTACATGGAAGAATCTCGGTCTGCATAATTTTGTTTATTTACACATATAAATCATACGTTGTTTACAATAAATCATACAAAATATTAAAACAAGTATTATTCTGACAATTCTTTTCCTGTCAATAAAGCAAATGTTATCTTCGCTATGAAACAATATATTTTTACTTGTCTCATTGCATTCTACAAACATGACAAGGGAAATATCTCCGTTTAATGATATTTTTCTAGCTTAACTATAACTCATACATTTCTAAATACAGCACTAAAAAGTTATTTTGGATAATTTATACCGAAGATGCTGAGGTGACCTAAAATTGGGATAGCGAAAGCACTCGAGAAGAATAATGATTACTTAGCATCTAACACATAGCTGTGTGTTTATATTTCGCAGAAGACACATAAATATACATAAATATACATAAATATACACTCGTGCAAAAATTTAGTCACACACATATAAGTGCAGATGCTGGTTTTGCCTTGTCTGTAGAAAAACCGATATTTCCAGAGCGTTAAGAGCCAAGGTGTGTGATTGATTTTTATCAAAACGTTCCCCTTTCGACTAGTTTGATATTACACAAGCCTACAATTTCAAAACGAAAACATGAATTTTCCAAAACCCTATACGAGTCATGTCGTTACTCAATATTCAAATTCAATAATGTGATTTTGGATAAAATATATGAAAAATATATATTTTGTGTCTTTAAATGTCGCAAATCAACGTAGGAACAGATTTTGAATGTTTGCGTAAGTATGACACAACAACAAGAACAACAACAACAACAACAACAACAAAAATAACAACAGCAATGATGCCGTTATTATCAGTCGAGGGTTCAGGGAAAGCATCGGAGACACTACAGGACTATACCACGTGGGGTTACATTAAGGAGCGAGTAAAAATTAAAATTTCAAAAATGAATAACTCACCGAAAGGCAGAGACGTTTTAGAGCTGCTCGTGGTAATCCCATAAATCTACGATCACCTTGGCAACTAGCGTAAGTATCCTCTCCTTATCTTCTATTTACAAGTGAATACTTATAATTGGTTGGTTCACTCAGACTAACCTTGACACGTTCACCCAAATTTCAACAAATTTGCTGAAATTTAGCACTTCCTTTAGCACTACTTTAATCTCCTTTTTCGAATAAAACTTAATAAAAGCTGATGAGAGCTTGGGCGAAGAGGAAAATGTCTGTCTTCAGACTTTACAGTTTGATCTACAATCTCGAGATATGGCAAAGATGGTCCGAGTGAACGGACCTACTCTAAGCATGAGCCTAAGGAATAAAGGAAGAGGGCGAGGAGAGGGCATTTGTTATTGTGATCAGGTTAACCGTGGTTTTATGTAAGCTTGAAGATAAAGAGAGGAAGAAAGCGATTGGTTTTAATCTGTATCCTTTTGTAATTCAGTATCTTCTTCTACAGGAGAAAACTAGGAAGGATATTTAAAAATATGTTAAGAAAATTACTTTCTAAAACTGATTATCCTGCTGGAAAAATCGAAAACATTCGACAAAAATTTCAGGCGTTATATGTATCTCAATGAAAGATTTTCTTTTAGCTGTTGATATATTACACAGAAATAAGTCGATCGAAGTTTTGTAATGACAACATCTAATGTATGGCATTTGGCACTGAAGCTAGTGAAGTTGCACTGAACAACTCATTGGAGCGAGTGTGTTATTATCCAGAATACATTTGAGGCCCTGGGAAAATCATTTGAAACAATATATTTTATTGGATTTTCATACTGGTGTTCGAGATGCAGACATAGGCAGACGATTGGAAGTTGTATTGCAAATGCAATATATTGGTCGTGGAGGACCAAATGGTATTTCCACAAAACTTTTATAGTAGAAAATATTATATATTTTATAGCAAAAGAGACTTTATACACAATAGTAAATACATGATTACAGCCACTAAGAAAAAAATCTCAGTTATGCGAGACCAAAGCAGCATTAGCTAAGTAAAAATAATTGAGATTGTTTTTAAAAATACCTTTTCCGAAAATTGCTGATTCTATTTCCGCGTGTAACACTTCACTGGATGGTGTATCGGTCAGTATCGAAGTAATATACACAGTGACATATCTATCTATCTATCTATCTATCTATCTATCTATCTATCTATCTATCTATCTATCTATCTATCCATCCTCACATACATACACACGCACTCACGCACACACACATATATATACATCCATATATAAAATCCAAATTCAATACGTGGTTACACTCCTACGCAGATATTTAGTATTAGTAGTATCCAAGGAAGGAAACATACATTAACCGTCACAGAATAGTCTGAATTTACTCAAATATAATTCGTCAGATTTATCTTGTTTCTGTTAGAAATAATTATATAAAAACAGAAGAGGTAAGAGACGACAGCAAACATTCTCTACTTAGTTGTATCTCTTTAAATTCTAGTTTTAACCTGGAAGCAAACACCATTTTCCTTTTCGCAATCAATCCGTGAACGTGTAAGCAACGTGCTAGATTTCTCTCACCAATTTCGATTGCTTCTTTCCTGTACACAATAATACATGCCTCTTAAATGCATGCATGTACGACGACATTATTTAGAATTCAAGAAATCTAAAATTAATTTCTATCAAAATATATTTCCGTATTATGAAGTAACTTATATGATGAATATCTCTCGTTAATTTATGGTTTCTACATATAAAGATGATTCCGGCCCAAGAACGTATACTTTCTTTCTTACATATAATAATGGTATTGGATATTCGAACATCACGTCTCACTCCTCTGGAACTTTACCGTTCAAACTGACAGAAAGATAGATGCGAATAGGCCAGACATTATATTGAAGCATTTCAGACAAAAATCATTCCCCCTCATTGATATGAGTGACCCAATCGATGTAAATGTTTCTGTGAAGGCCTACCAAAACCTGATCAATTATAAAGATCTTGAAATAGAAAGTGGCAAAATGTAGAACCTGAAGATTAAAACAATACCTGTTGTCATAGGTGCCTTAGGAATAATAGCAAATGTCGTTGATTGCTACCTAGCTCACATACCAGGACACCCCAAAATGGCAGAAATTCAAAAGATAGTGCTCATGGGAACTGCCAATATGCTACTTAAAATACTGTCTATGTAATCTCAAATTTTAAAACAAACAATATTTTTTCTTATGCTTTCTTAAACATTCTCTTGAAAAATACTATGTGCAAAACCAAATATATGACACTCTAGGCATAATACGGACTTGAACTTGGAGCTCGTTGTCTCTTGAGGTCTCTGGGTGAGACTTGGTGTCAACTTGTAGAAATACAAAGCAAAAGTAAAAAATATAATAATACTAATAAATGTCCTGATGCAGTAACAGGTACTGATTCTCATGGCTTCTGATCTTATCTGAATCGAAGTGGTATCGTATACATCATGTATCGTAGTAATATAACCGATGGCCTACGGCAAATATTTTACTCAATACCACACACTTGCTTTTCAGTTGCTTGATCATAACCAGTTGAATATATCCCTCAGTGGCCGCCGATGTGCGCATCACTGATCACAAGCAGAAATAGTGCGGAACACCATAGTACTGTGTTGAGGAATTCTTTGGGCTTTGAATCATTCACATTTGGAAACATATCTATTGTGTTCATCATCCTTAAACAAACTTTATTGATGGACAGTTTGAGGTGGATGGGCTATTCGAACTCAAGCAAATTCTAACTGGGCCCCACCTTTAAGGTCATGCGCTGTTTATCTTTTATTATTTTATTATTATTATCTAATAATAATAATAATAATAATAATAATAATAATAATAATAATAATAATAATCCTTTCTACCATCATCATCATCATCATCATCATCATTATCGTCATCATTTAACGTCTATTTGCCCTACTGGCATGAGTTGAACGGTTTTGGCAGAAGTTGGGAAACCAGAGACTGCATCAGGCTCCAATTGTCTGTTAAGGCATCGTTTGTCTCAGCAGATACCATTTCTAACGCCAACCACTTTACAGATTGTATTGGGTGCTTCATAGGCGGCAGTAGCACGGTTGCTTTACACGTGACACCAACCAGAGTGACATTTGCGTAGCACCAGCTCGGGTGCCTCTTACCTGGGACATCAACCTGTGTGATGCTCTGCTTTAACGCTGAAGAGCTAAAACTTAACGTGTTGCCCAGGAGTAATGAGTTACCTGCCGAAACAATGCCTCAATGGTTAACAGGAGCGAAGTTAATCATTATACGGAGGAAATGCAAAAAATTTAGGAAGTGTGTCGAAATAGTTAAGCACTTCTGTTCGCACAAGAGCAATTACAATATGTGTTTCTATATTTTCTTAAATATATGCTAATAACTAATGTAAAGGAGCCATTCTCAGATCTTTCAAACAAGCATAATGGAATGGATTAGATGGGCAAACACTCACACACACACACGTCCATGCCTATAGATATGTCCGTACGCCGGCGAGTGCAACAGTGTGTGGTTTGGAGCAGTGTATGTGAATGCCGATATATATACGTGTGTGTGTCTGTGTGTCTGTGTGTGTATGTGTGTACATATATCTATATATATTATTGTATGTATGTTTGTATATATGCACATATATATTCGCACACTCATTTCGAAGAAAGCACATATATATATATATATATATA
>NC_068992.1:1427564-1436365 GCF_001194135.2 Octopus bimaculoides
TATATATATATATATATATATATATATATTTATACATACACACATATAAATGCGCATGCATATTCATGTATATATGTATATAAATTACATACATGAAAAAATTAATATATATAGATATATACACATCCTCACATGTAGTCGTTTACTTATTTGTTATTAAAATCTATAATTATATTAAAATATTTGCACCTGCATTCCTCACAAAATAATGGCGTATCGTGTTTACTACTACTGCTACTGCTACTGCTACTACTACTACTACTACTACTACTACTACTACTACTACTACTACTACTACTACTGCTACTACTACAACTACTACTACTACTACTCACTTTCCTTCATTTCGTCGTTGTCTAGCATGGCACTATATTTCTAGTCTGTCATATATTATGGCATATTTCAATTGACGACGGCGATTCGTTCACTTCAATTTCCTTGAAAGATAATTGCTGCTGCTAAATCACTTATAAATTTTCCATTGTTTTCTGAAAGCCTACTCACCTCCACCACCTTATTGCGCATGGAGTTTTACACTATAAAATGTATTTGTTTACTAGAATACTTATTCATTTTCAGGTATGAGAAATCAATGGATACATTGGCATTCTCATACAGGTGCGGTTAAAACTCGTATATATTTTAAATCCCATCATATTTCTTGGTCTACATCTATGTATCTAATAAGAGAATATATGTATATGCGCGCGTTTTATTTGTTGTGTGTGCGTATATATCTGTGTACGTGTATTTGTGAGTGTTTTCATTTTTAATTTCACTTTTGTTTCAGGCCCTATTTATTTTTCCACTCTTCTATCTTCAAATCATGTCTCATTCATCTCTATACCTGGGTTTCTAACAGTAACTTCGATTGTATGCTGTATTAGAGTAGATCTTTAATTTTCTTCCGCCGTAAGAAGCTCCCGTGTCGGTGAATTAAAAACATTTAGATGTTATTTGAAGCATTTCTCTGTCGTATGTTATGATACAGCAGATGCATCAGTTGTTGTATCCTATATATTACTGATTGAGCAAACTTTACGTAAAAGAATAAACTCTCCAGCCATGACCACTATTCTTCGCTTTGGTATATCATGTACGACTCTGCGAATGACAATTTCTGCTTCTGATACATTCCGATGAGTTGTCACGTAGTCGCAAATCACTAGATATAGTGAATCCCAATAAAATCGATACATATAAATTATGCAAATTCATCATGGATTCAACAAGGTAGAGCATACAGAGATAGCAACCGATTCTCGTGGCACAGCTGACAAGAAACCGATGACACATCCTTGATTGTATTTTGATCAGGAGTACTCGTACTGCATTTCATCTCTCCCGACGATCAGTCCCTGTGAACGCATCTGGGTATGGATTACAGATTCGGATAGCTACTCTCCTTTCCCTTAGATATTGGATATAAAGCAATTGTGAAGTGGTTCGATTGCAACTCCTCTGCGCAGCAATGGACGTTTATTTCCCCAAATAATATTCTTTTCTACTCTAGGCACGTTTCTTACATCTCAATGACTAACGGTAGTTCAACATGCTCACCCGAACTGGCGAATGCATGTTGATTGAGCGATATATTCTGATTCCAACATTCTTTGGGCTTTGAATCATTCACATTTGGAAACATATCTATCGTGTTCATCATCCTTAAACAAACTTTATTGATGGACAGTTTGAGGTGGATGGGCTATTCGAACTCAAGCAAATTCTAACTGGGCCCCACCTTTTTATATTGCTGAAATTCTAAACTTTTTCCATTTAAAAAATTTCGAAACATAGTCAATTTAAAATTTTCTAAAAATAATTATAGCATTAATTTTTTTTTTATCCCACCTTTGTTAGTAGCATTACTAGTTGAACAAGACCAACATGGTTCGGATCAAGTGCCGAACTACGTTTGTAACAAGTAGCTCTTAAATCTAGTGTCGCAGAGCTTAGAGTAGGTTGATAACTTACGTAAATCACTCCTTCAAATATTTTCATACAGGCTGTTAAGTAGACCAAATAACTATTTCTGGAAAATTATTAATAAATAAATAAATGAAAGTTTCAATTAATGCGTTTATGCAGAATATATACAATATATTAATCATATCCTTTATCAGCAAAGTTAGACAAGAAATATAAAATAAAAAAATATGGAAATAACGGAGGTCTTCAGTGATGCATCAAATGAGTTTTCAATTACATCCCCGCTTTCATAAAGACGGTAATCTATTCTTTCAGATACATGGATGGAGGTTGTTTTTGAATACCTCGGATAGAAATAAGGCTTTCTGGTTTTATACATATTAATAATATACAATGATGATGAGTAGAATGCATGCAGATAATTTTCACACTATGAAGCTGACTATGAAAATATTTGTGTTGTTGTTTCTTATTTTCCTGTTTATTTTTTGTTGATAATAGCTAAATCATTGCAAAGTATATTCTACCCGGGTAAGAAATTCAGTGGTTCTAAGACGAACACAATATCGCAAGGCAACTTAATTATATAGACCCACTTTGGTGCATTCAACTTCACGCACAAGAGCATAAACATACACATTTGCACACTTAACACACACGCACATAAAGCACATACACGGATAAAGATATACATAAATATATACAAAAAAGAAAAGCACAAGCGAACGCAGACAGAAAAGTACACATCATAGAGGAATATACACAAAAAATATATACATGTCTACTAATTTTATTTGTATACAAACACGGATGGGCGTGTGTGAAACTATGGTGTGAAAGTGAACTTATACATACATGGAAATATATCGATATCTGAGTATGTGTGTGTTTGTATACATCATGAAATACACGACTATTTTTGTATTTTCTTATTAGTTCTTACAATAAGTTAGGAACTTTAGGGTTCCTACATGTGTATATAATACATTCAGACATTTGTAAACTCATTTCATTTTTTTACCTTTTTAGAACAATTGCCTTCTTTCTCTTTCCCTCTATGATATGTCTTTTATACTGGTTTTCATCTTACCACTCACGTGCTATCACTATGATGGATCCTTCTGATAGAAGTAGAAGTATAATGGATATACGTCTCTAAAGACTTCACAATGAAGTTTGATTATGCGTTTTGCATTAAATATCCAATACTACATTTTGTTAATGAAATGCACGTAAAATGCTGTTACTAAATATTTTATGAGGAATCATTTCTTGGTGGGAAACAAACACAAACACAAACACACGCACACACACACTCACACACACATATATATTTATATAGATAGATAGATAGATATATAGATAGATAGATATATAGATAGATAGGTAGATAGATAGATAGATAGATGGATAGATGAAAAAAAGGGTTACGAATCCACACAGATCAAAGGTTAATGTTTAAATGTAAAGGTAGAAACAGCATGAAGGTATGTTTAAAGAATTTTTGTTATATATTTGATACATTAAGTGACTTCTTTGAAATATTACTGGTTTTAATGTGTCCATCTCATGAATTACTAAAAATTCGAAGCAAAAAATTATGAAATCAGAAAAAAAATAATCAATAAGAAGAAATTGGAAATTAAAAAGAGTTTGTTCACATATTTTGTGCGTAGTTGTGAACACGTCTGGAATTTTATCTTCAAGTTTCTTCTGATATAAGTTGTCTGTGTAGTGTTGCAATTTACGAAACGTAATAAATGCAAAAATGATAAATAAATAGTAATTATAAACGCTTGTAATGCTTGTATCGCTATGCAGGCGTATATGCTATTTTTAAAGTAGTTTTCCGATTACCTACCTGAAAATATGGAAGCACATGTAGACGTCAAAAAGTTCTTCGTGGTAACATTTAAGTAAAAATACGCACATTCACATGAAAGTATGCACACACCAATACACATTCACGCGCGCGCACACACACACACGCACACACAATCATAAACACTCACATACGTACGCACACATATTCGCACGCACTCATACACGCATATATTTCTAAGGCCTACGAGTCAACTACTTCACGTTTCACGTTCGTAAAATGCGATATTCAGACGCACCGTTACACGGCATACCATATGCAATCCAACAATCGCTCAGGTATATATAACCCGTCCAATACATGAGAAAATACGATCAATAATGGCGAACAAATGCTAGGGAAAGGAGGATAATCTGCATCAACAACATTCTCACAGTATACGTATGACGTCAGTTTAACGGAAGTTAGTTAAGCTTTTGGCGAACGAATTATCTCGCTTTCCGTTCATACGTTTAGCCACATTTTCCCCGTAGTTTGCCAAAGTAATGCCATGTGGTATAAACCAGAATGGTTGTCGATCGTGCGCGTTACTCCTTATAGTGTGCCAGCATAATGCACTATCCGAGCACAACACCTGAACGCAATACAAGGCGCCCGCACACACACATATGTATGTATACACATATATGTACACACACTCACACGCGCACACACAAACAAACACACATACACACACATATATTTGTATATACGTATGAATGTGTGTTTGTGTGTTTGTGTCTGTATCTTTAAATATAAATGTCAGAAAATGAATATACACACATCTCATTGTGGATTTCTGACGTCTGGCAATTGGGATTCAATATGTTGAGGCAACAAAATAAATTGCTGTATTAACACGAAACGTGGTGCACATACCATTGACACGTAAACTATAAAATGATTTTTCGGTCATAAACAGCCACAAAGTGTGGCGTGTCTTTCTATTTTTAATTTTTAGTACAACACATCATACGTTCAGCTCTATATTTAAGAGATGAGGAATTATGTACATTATTTACATTATTAACATTTGACAGATATTTGTCCTCATCTTGTTTGTTGTTAACACAACGTTTCGGTTGATATACACTCCAGCCTTTATCAGGTGTCTTGGGGAAATTTCCAACCTGGGTTCTCATTCCTAAGGTATTTTTCGATGTGCCCACGGTCATATGGCGTAGTAGTTAAGAACGCGGGCTACTAACCGCAATATTCCGAGTTCGATTCCAGGAAGTGACCTGAATAATAATAATAATAATAATAATAATAATAATAATAATAATAATAATAATAATAAACATCCTTAAATACTTTGGAATGAGACCCCAGGTTCTAAATTTCCTCAAGGCTTGAGGGTATATCAGCTGAAACATTGTGTTAACAACAAACAAGATGAGGACAAATATTCGTCAAATGTAAATAATGTAAATAATGTACATAATTCCTCATCTCTTAAATATAGAGCTGAACGTATGATGTGTTGTCGTAATGTATCTCAGAATGCATGTGTCGGTCCGTGGCAATAAAGATGGAATTTTGTCCAAGGTGCCATGCATTGGGGTCGATCCCGTAGCTTGTTATTTCGTAGCGAATTTCTTAATGGTTAGGTTATACACATCTGCATATATTCACTCACCATCGCACACACATGCAGACAAATATGGAGACAAACATACACACATACATATTTACATGCACAAACACAGACATGTCTTTGTATCCCTATGCTTGAATAAACTGCTTAGCTAAAACGTGTATTTCGCTGTTATTTGTAATATGGTGTATGAATTTAAATCTACTTAATGTATAGACCCACTATCAGTAGAGGCTTACTCTCTCCAGTTTTTATACTTGGAAATTTCAAAACATATCATTTATACATGAGTATATGAGTATAATTGTTTAAGAATATATACAAAGCATTTTATATAATCTTAGTTGAAATAATCATGCTTTGGGATTTAACGATAAACATTAATAAGCCTAAAATTGTGAAATCCGATAAGAGAAAACCAAACTCTTTCATTGAATAGGCGATTGTAAGAAGATAAAAAACAATATACAAAATGTCTTTAAGTCTGCGTAGAAACTAATATATACTTAGAAACTGAATATAATTAAGATATTATGTAGAGAAAAGAAGGAACAGCAATTAGGATGAAAAGTCCACTGTATACTTTTATAGGTGGAAAATGTTTTGGTTCGTGTATAACACTCTTAATGTAGCAATTTAATTATGGCAAAGTATTTTGTAATCTTTAAAAGTAATCCATTACAATTATTCTTGTGGATCAAGTGCCAGTATTTTGAGAGAATGTAGGGTTTGGAAATATAAAGCATTATTTCTACGTGAAGAAACGGTGGTTTCAAATTTTTGCACAAGGCTAGCAACATTGGAAGGGGTGACAATTCGATTACACTAATAGCAGTGCTCGGGTGGAACTTGAACTCAACATATGATGGCGGACGAAATGCGGCTAAGCGTTCTCTCTGACGTACAGAATAATACCCAGCTCACCACATTTACTTGAAAAAAATAATGCTGAGTATATCTTAATGGCTAGGATTTATTTATATATACATAGCTGAAATTAATACCAGCACAGTGAGAGAGGAGGGAGAAATAGAAAGAGAGATGGAGTGACAGAGAAAGAGGTTATAGAGTGACACGGGTTTGAGAGGGAGAAACAGAAGAAACCAGTTCAAACTAAGGCTGAAAGACGAAGGAACACATTAATGACATATCTATATTAATAGAAGTGAAATTCTGTCAATCTCACCCCTGTATACCAGTCAACATTTTCTCTACATACACGTATTATACCCTTTTTGAATGAGGATTATTCTGGGAGTAAAACGTCTCTCTCTCTCTCTCTCTATATATATATATATATATATATAGCAAACATGAAAATTTTTCCTATTTTCTACTCAATACGACTTAGTATCCCGCATTTAAACCTAGGGACACTTAAGTGATACAAAATTCTCCAAATATGATACCCTGTCATATAAATTTGAGACTGTACGATACCAATAAAGGTTTTATTATTATTTCCCCCTGTATATTTTGGGCCGCAGGCAGAAATAGCTTTCCGCATGAGATAGCGAAGTGCAACCTTGAAGCTATTTCAAACCAAAAGAAAGAGACTTGCTAAAAACCTAGTTTAAACTGGAAATACAAATATTTCGAGAATAAATATTTGCTGTTTCAGTTAATTTACTTGGAAGCAGTTACATTATCATGCAGATATGCATACATGCATATATGCATATATGCATATATGCACTTCTACATCTACGTCATTGCAACTTTCATCTTGCAACCACCTAGTTTGGGTTTGGTCATGAATGCTAACATACTTACTAAACCTGTCGTAGAAACAAGTTTCACTGATTAAGAGATTCAATCATTAAGAGCCATATTTTCTATACTTTTTAACCATTATTCTACCAAAGCTGTTTAGAAATAACTGTACCTAATGTATCGTCAAACAGCGTTTATGTACAGGGTTTGACAAAATAATGGAAACACCTTAAAATTCCAAACAAATTTATTTTAATTTGGGGTAGAACCAATTTGGCATTAATTACAGCTAGAATTCTACGAGTTATGGACTCGTACAAAGTTTCAATTGTTTCCAAAGCAATTTTTGTCCATTCTTCAGCTAAAACAGTCTCCAGTTCTTTTAGTGATGATGGCGGAGAATATTGACTCCTTACTTGTTTTTCTAAAATGCTCCATAAATGTTCAATAATATTGAAATCTGGGGACTGTGGTGGACAAATAAGATCGTCAACTTCACTAGAATGTTCTTCGTGCCATTCAGTAACAACTTTAGATGTGTGAATTGGTGCATTATCATCCTGAAGATAGCATTTCCCTCCAGAAACAGTTCCGCCACCATAGGAAGAATTTAATCAGATAAAATGCCTAAATAGTCTTAACTGTTAATTCTACCATGAGGAGAAACCATTGTACCACCGGATTTCCAAGATATAGCCGCCCAGATCATCACAGATCCTACTCTATGTTTAATAGTTGGAAGAAGGCAATCTGGGTCAAATACTTCTTTAGGTTGTCTCCACACATATACTCGGCCGGTGGTCGGAACTAAAGTAAAGTATGACTCATCACAGAAAAGAACATTCTTCCACCACTGTTCTAGGGACCAATTCTGTATGCTTTTACTCCACTCTAAACGATTTGCAACGTTTGTTTTTGAAAGTAGTGGTTTTCTGTTTGCAGCGCTCTTAAAATCCGGCTTTGTGCAGCTCCCAGGAAACAGTTTTTGTGGAAACTGACTTCTGGAAGGTGGTTATTAAGCCCTGTAGTAATTTTGGGAGCTGTAGTTTTGTGATCTCTTCTAACAATTCGTGTAAGAGCCCGGTGGACCCTATCTGAAAGTTTTGGTTTTCTTCCGGAATTTTGTTTCGACGAGGAGGTTTTTCCCTCTTTCTCAAAAGCTGTCATTGCTTTCGAGACAGAACTTCTTGATACGCCAAACATTTCGACTGTTTTCGTTACGTTAGCGCCTGCCGTACGAGCACCAACAGTTTGACCTCTCTGAAAATCCGAGAGGTCTGTCGTTTTAATGAATTTTCTACAATGCTCTTCAATCTATCTGGTTTACTTGCAATGTCCCTCTATGTTGTTTGTCTAGTTTTCCATTTGTTTCTTTCGTTGTTCGCAAAAAAGTTCGTATTCCATGTATTTGTATTACGTATTTTAGATTGCTTACGTTTTGTGACGTCGTGTGGCCACATATGCATATGTATATACGTATACATGTAAGTATATACATATACGTATGTATATATGCATATATATATATTATATATATATATGTGTATAAGTATATATATGCATGCATATTAAAGTATATTTATGTATGTATATGTATATACATATATATATATAACTCGTACTTACACACAAACACACGGATATATATATACACACACACACACACACACACACACACACACATACACACACATATATATA
>NC_068992.1:1436375-1439198 GCF_001194135.2 Octopus bimaculoides
ATATTTCTTTATGCATTTACAGGATCCTTGTCTAGGTAAACATTATAAACATCGATTTTTCATTTACAAGGAAACACTTCAATTAAGAGCTTCCATACATTAGCTTATTATAGAGAGTGACCCAGTTTCACACTTTTCTACTCTAGAAATATCATCACTATGCACCAATATCATTACTTGTGTCTCCGGTTCCATTTATATTTCTTATTTACAGTATGAATTTAGTTATCCTCCTTGTCGACCACCTCTTCCTTCTCCTCCTTATCATCATCATCATCATCATCATCATCATCATCATCATCATCATCATCATCATCATCATCACCATCGTCATCATTATTACTCAAATGCACACAACAGATTAGACTTGGAAAGAAAAATATCCTAACAAATATAAATGAAGCTATGTGAAAAAAATTGCATGGGTGGTAACCGTTGTCGCAGCGAAAATACTCTTCTCAAAGAGTGTCACGTACCAGTTGAGTCTGTATTTTGAACTTCTTGCAAGGATCGATCCCTTAGAATCATTCTAAAAAAAATGTTCTGTTCCTTTCTCGAACATTCCAAGAACTCCTACAATCTCTGGTGTGGTAACCGCCTTGTGGGGCCTCATTTTTTTTTTTTTTTCGAATTCAAGGTGCAGTTCTTTATATTTTCTAAGCTTCTCAAAATCTTTTTCCGAGATATTTTGATCACAAGAAATACTCATGTCGATAAAGAAATAGAATTCTTTGGTTTGGTCTTTCACAAATATGTCCGGTTTATTAGCTTTGATGGTTCTGTCTATATGTGCTAGAAAGTCACAAAGAATCGTTACGTTTTATCCTTCAGTTATACTTTGGGTGGCACTGATACCACTTGTCAACATATTTGTTGTTGTTGTTGTTGTTGTTGTTGTTGTTGTTGTTGTTGTTGTTGTTTTTGTTGTTGTTGTTGTTGTTGTTGTTGTTGTTGTTGTTGTTGTTGTTATTATTATTATTATTATTATTATTCATAATATACTATGACCAGAATAGTATATTATGAATAGCATAAGATCAAATTTATTCTCGTCCGTTACAGCATATAGAATTATTACATGCTGTATGGTAATATAATGAAAAGTTTAAGACTTAAATATGCGTTATATTTAAACGACGTGTCAAACATAGGAATACTGGCAATGCAAATAAGATAACACAACAGCGATGCTACGTAATTTATTGTGACAAAATGCTTATTCACACATAGAGATAAACTTTTACAAACATCTCCCTCTGTATATGTGTGCGCGTGTGCATGGGCCTATATACAACTGTTAATAGATATGTGGATGTGCATAGATGCTAAGAGGCCTGCACATACTTGTACATCAGTATGTGCATGTGAAGATTACATTTAATAGCGTTTTTGTAAATCAATTACGGTTAATGAGTTATTCGGTTCGTATGACCGAAGTCAAAATATATTGTACACGTTTTGCTACTGATATCATATCGTGCATTGTGCAATGTCTGATATATTCTTCTATCGTATCTCATAGTGTACATTCGATGATAAATTAGGATCACTAATTTATTTCTGAAATTGAATTTTGATTACTTAAGTGTTTCACAAAAAGCTATAGCTATCTATGACTTGTAAATTATTCGCTGCATTTTAAACTTGACGCTGACATGATATATTTTCAGAAGCAGTTATGTTTTTTTAAACAAAATAGATTTAATTTGAATGATGTACTAACTGAAGAAACAGTATCTTTTTACTCCTCTTGGTTGACACGATCCTGAGGTAAAAAAAGTAGCACTGCGTTTAATATATTGGCAAACAGATGAAATCCTGGAACTGAGAGTGAATGGAATGACAAAAAGTGAATGAGATTCTATGATAATTGTGGAGGAAACTACCACATCTTGAAATAAAGAACTACGCCTTTAGCATATGAGTGTTTAAATGACAGAGAGGAGGCGGAAAAGAGACGTCTTAAATATTGAGGAATCATATGAAATATTTTGAAATGAGGAAAGAGCGTACTAAACGAATAAATGCTAAAAATAATGTGGAAGAGATCAACGGAAAGAAAGACAGGATGGAGATGAAGATGAAAAATACTATGAAGATTATAATCGTTTCAAATGTCAGAAAATAATGGATGTTTTAGTGCAGGAAATCATTGCAATAACTAGTGCATGACATTAACTTGTCAAACAAGAAAAATGCCAAGGTCACAGAGATCATTGTATTTTCCTATATCGTTGTTGTAGTTATTATTATTATTATTGAAATTCTTATTAATATAACGAATGCTATTTTTTACACGTAGGAGAATGGAGGAAAATGTTAAGAGGTTGTTTAAAGAAATTCAATTTAAAATAAAAACATTTTAGCGGAGACAAAAAAAATTAATTCATGCATAAAGAATTATATAATGGTGGCTTGAGCAACAAAAATAAATGTAAATGCTCACTTTAAACGATAGTAATAAATGCTATTATTCATTATGTACGAGTGGGAAGCACTCTGTGGACTCATATTAACAATGTTTAATATAGTCCACTAAATATTTATAGTAGAGAATATGTTCAAACTGAGAACAAAATATCTTTTAGAGGGAATCGTTATACTTCATCTTCTGAGTATAAATTTCGGTGTGTTTGACTTTTTTCACTCATTTCAGAATTGGGAGTATATTTCAGTTGCATAGAGCTTATATTCATTTTGGAAATAAATTTTATTACCGAAATTTAATTGATAAGTAGTAACCAAAAGGGCAGCAATTTAAGCTTGGAAGGAAAATACCAAAGATTACTAATGCAACGTTATAAGTGTGTGTGTGTATATATA
>NC_068992.1:1439208-1452409 GCF_001194135.2 Octopus bimaculoides
ATATATATGTATACATGTTTGTATGAGCGTGTATATATAAAAATATATGCATTTCTAAAGAATATTCCTTACCATTCTTGTAAAATATAGGAGAGTACCTTTGCAGAAGTCGACAGTGTCATTCTCAATTCCTATCAATTTCAATCTTTTAGGTAGAATGTTGGATGTTGAACCAAATGCACCAATTACCAGACGAATATGATCTAGCTCAGACTCCCACTGTCGCTTTAGATCTCTGGCTGCATCCTGATATTTCTAAAAGATTTTTTAAAAAATTTCTCTTGTATCGACAAAATTATCATAGGTGATTTCGAAGTCTATGATCTTGCATTGTGTGATAATTTTTTTCCCACTGAAATCTTATCTGGTCTTCTTCTTACAGCAATTTTGTCATCTTTATTGGAAGTTCCATAAGAGTCAATAATTCTAGTTTTTTTTTTTTTACAGCCTCTGGTTCTTGTTCATACCACTTTCCCGTTATTTTGAAAATACACTTTCAGTTAACATTCCAGGCGACTCTAATATCCCAGTATATATCGCAATGTTTTGTGCCATGTCGGTTTAATCTATTTCCTAAAATATATATTTAAGAGATGTGTGTTTGTGTGTTGAGAGAGAGAGAGAGAGAGAGAGAGAGAGAGAGAGAGAGAGAGAGAGAAAGAGAGAAAGAGACAGAGAGACAAAGGGAGAGAGTTTATATAGCTTGATAGACAGACAAACTGACAAAGAGGTAGATAGATAGATAGATAGATAGATAGATAGATAGATAGATAGATAGATAGATAGATAGATAGATAGGCAAGTATATTCAAATGAGACGGATAACATCAGAACTAACATGAGAACAATTGCATATTCATGACCGGAATGACTTATCATTGTTCAGTTAGATTAGAAGCAACATCGATGTAAGTCACCTCAGCCATCGATGATTCCAGTCAGAGTTCAATTGCGTTACTTATGATCAGTGTTTCTTCCGTCATTATACTTTATTATTTCATGCATTTGGCCATTTATCTCTTTCGTGAAAAGTTGGCTGAAGAAAGGGAACGATTGCAGCAGCTCAAACGAGCAATGAGGAAGGTAGAGATATCTGGCCCACCAGTTTATTCAACAAACCCCATTTCGTAGTGGGTGAGGTATTTCGTGCCATGCATTGATGGGTGGGCAGTGACAGTTCCAAAAGGATCCGTGGCACCTACAGTGCTGCTTCGCACGGGTGATGAGATATCGATTCTTGTAATCGGAGATGGATTACAGAAGCACCCTCGGCACGCAACTGTTTACCGTATATGTCTTCACAACTACTCCAATTAATTTTATGTTACTGTTATAAAGCTATCATAACGACTGTGTATTTACGCAGTTGTGTATGTATGTGTGCGTGTGCGTGTGTACGCGCGTGTGTGCATGTGTGCATAGCAACAATTGTAGTCAACTGGACAAATTAAGACTAATATATGTGACATTTAACTCTTAAGTTTGCCGTCTGTACTACAACACTGTTTGCGTGATAAAATAAATATTGATAATAGGAAACAGAGAAATTTCTTCTCACCGAGAGAGCCTAATAGTGACATCTGTTATCGTTGTGTTATTAAATTGTGGTGGGTTGGCATCAACTTTAAACAATCCAGAAAAATGATTTACAGTATGACTTCCGGCCGCTTACATGTTGTCATCCAATCCGACGCGGATCAAAATACCCCTTAATCTATTTAAGGATGATGAATTAAAGCACAAGTCAAAAGCGGCGTTCCAGTTTATCGATTCATCCCTTCGACAAAATTTCCAGTTTTGAAACTATTAACGTATGGGTATATATTAATTGCCCATATTTCAAACTAACGGCTATTTCCCACTGAATATACCAAACATATATTCATATATGCATAGAGGATGGGCCAAAAGTCACAGGCAAAGACATGCTTCACGTTTTCTAGCATTGAATACAATAAATAAAATGATGATGAATACACATGTACGTGCATATGAGGAACGAGACGAAGAACCAACATCAAAAACAACGACGACGACGACGACGACAACAACAACAATTATAATAATAAAGAAACATAAGTAACTGCAGAATATGTGAAGAAACAATTGTCTCTGACTGCCCTGTCCTGGCTAAGAAGGAATATATTCACCGATACGAGAGAGTTTGGACCTACATACACTGGAAGCTATGCCAACACTATAGAATAGAGAGGGAGGGAGGGAGAGAGAGAGAGAGAGAGGGAGAGAGAGGGAGAGGGAGAGAGAGAGGGAGAGAGAGAAACAGACAGGGAGAGTAACAGAGACAGAGAGACAGGCAGACAGAGACAGAGCCAGACACAGAGATAGAGAGACAGAGACAGAGAGATAGACACAGGGATAGAGAGATAGAGAGAGAGTGACAGAGAAAAAGAGAATATACAAACACGATCGCGAGAATATTGATTTCAATGGTGCTATGTAGAAATCTATGTAGAAATCTATTGCATGAGTGTTGATGGAAAGAAAGAGGAGGGATTAACTGAGAATGCATTTCTACGATATGGTGAGGCTGGTGGGAGGGAGAGAAGTGATGGGGTGCGTGATATGTAGATGTGTGAAAATGATGTGTGTGTGTGTGTGTGTGTGTGTGTGTGTGTGTGTGTGTATGGGTTTGTGGGTTTGTGACTGTGTGGAAGCTGTACGTATTAAATTTGACTTTACGTCACATACGTCAGCGTGTGCCTATATATGTGGTCGAATTTAATATTTCCAGGTGATCGTCTGCCCCATTTGTGTGCAGATGTGCTGCTGTGCATTAGTAATGTAAGGGGTATGTGTTGAGGAGCTGATGACTGTATGTACACACACACACACACTTACACACGCACATACACAGATACACACACGCGCGCGCATACATTAAACAAAGTTATTTTATTCCACACGTGTAGAAATATAGGGAAAATAGAGGTTGAAATTACACTGCGAAAAGTTAAATTATTATTTCATTACCGTAATTAAATATTTTAAAGCGTAAAATATACTGTCATGTGACATTAACGCACAGACGTAGCGGGAAACGTACAAAAGTTTCTAAACTTAATCACATGTTCAATCTCTAGAAACACTTGACAGAAAACATTCAGAGCATTGATTGTTTGGTACCGTCACTAGACAATTTCAGTCAACCGTGTCAGCATTAACTTATGAAGCCAAACGTTGTCACTTGATACTAACACATGGAGGTAGTGGGGAATCTAAATTGGAGGAATGGTGGAAACGAGCTAACAAAGGAAATAAACGATTTATGCTGCTCAAAGGAGAACATAAGGGAGGAGGTAGAGGTAGTTTCGTTATAGTATACTCTGTAGATACTGGGGCTTTGAGGAAATGAGTGAAATTGTAGAGAAGAGAAAAGGATAGATTGGTCACTGAGAGAGAGAGAGAGAGAGAGAGAGAGAGAGAGTAAATATTTAATGAGAAGATAAAAAGAAATTGTACATTAGAAATGTAAGTGTACCTATATTAATGTGCATAATTAAATAAAATGAAATGATCTCCTCCCCTCAATCCCATTTTATTTTATTCTCCCCTACTTTGTCGTTGCCACTTACGCTATTTTTTCTTCTCTATCGCTTTTTTTTCTTCGCTCCCTCTCTCAATATTTCTCTTCCGCTCTTTTTTATTGCTAAACCCTGCTAGTTTTGCTCCCATCACTTCAAACGTTATATTTTATTCTTCCTTTCTCATCGTTACCACTGGCTCATTTGCACGATTTAAGTTACTGTCATTGTTTTGGAGGTTGTGTTTGCACGTAAATCCATTATTTTTCATTTGCGAAATTAGTTGTTTGCGTGATTCCACGCCCCGTCATCAAACTTGACTTTTTTCACAGAACAGGATTACTCCTTATCAGTTGTCTTCGTAAATTTTAGTCTCTGTGTTTAAAGTTATCGCAATTCTGATATCCTGATTAGATTGATTTTATTTTAGGTGTTCCCTCTTGTAGAAATACAACAAAATTAAAATCCTGATGAAGACAGTGTGAAATATTACCGATCCTCATCATTGAAAGTAAGAGCTAACCAAATTGATATAATATTAGACGGCATATCTAACATATTACATATTTGATGTCTATTACCATTGGCTAATATTTTCTTAGCCTACATGACTGGGAGTATAAGCATGTCCATTGCGTGCTTAAATTTACGTCAACCGTTTTAAAAGGGTTAATAAGACATATTGCGTATATTTTCTTATCAAGAGAAACAAATGCTCAAAATATTATCAACTTCGCAAATATTTCGTGCATTCATTTGAACGGAAGAATTCTCAAAACTTAGTTAACAAAAATCCAACTCATTTTCATATCAAATCCAAGATATCGTTTCCGTAAATATCATTATTTCTGTAAGCATTTTGCTTACAAAATCCTGAAAATGGATTACCTTCCCTCATTATTGCAGATTAAGTGGGGGCCATGGTGCGCGCGAGCACACACACACATTCATACAATCTCTCTCTCTCTCTCTGCCTCTCCGTCTTTCTCTAACATATCCGCAGATATAAGGTTATATTTATTTCCTCCGAGTGATGCAGGCTAAGAAAATATTAGCCAATGCTAATAGACATCAAATATTTAATATGTTAGATTACATCAATTTGGTTAACTCTCACTTTCAATGATGTCGATCGGCGATATTTAATACTGGCTTCATTAGGATTTTAATTCTGTTGTATTTCTACAAAAGGGGAACACCTAGAATAAAATCAATCTAATCAGTGGAATAGTTAATTACTGTTTCGTCTATTGATGGCAACTAATTCAGGAAATAATTCACTTAATTAGTGCACTCTGCAATTAAAGTTAATGCTTTTGCTTTTGAAGATAAGATTTTACTCCTTATAGAAGGAAGCCATTTGATTTCACCACATTAACAAAGCGGCGGCATATCAAATAACTGATGATTGTCATCTTCGTCAAAATACTAACATAATAATCATTAATATTATAGTTTTGATGTGGGGCATAATTGTCATGGGTATCCAGGTCATCGTTTTCATCGCTATTATCATCAGAATTATCATTAAAATATACGGGTGTTAGCGGTGGGTGCGTTGGGATATATTATTATAAGCATTATTTAAGCAACTGTTTGCTCTTAGCTATCAGCTTTCTTCTTAGTAATAACGATGTACTTCCTATTTTCAGTTTTATCTGTATCATCGCTGTAGACGTTGCTGCTGTAATTTAGTTTATAATTATCGTTGTAGATATTACTGTTGAAATTTATTCAGTTATCTCAAATAAAAAATAATCATCGTCATCATCATCATCATCATTGCGGTCGTCATTATGAAAAGCATTGTCAACAAGAGTGCATGATCAATGTCACCATATACATACATATATGCACACACACACATGTACATATGTGTGTGTGTGTGTATGTACAACAGGTTTCTGTTAGTTTACGTATACCAAATACACTCACAAGGCTTTAGTCGGTCCAAGGTTAGAGCATGAGGTAGTTGATCAAGTTGCTACGCAGAGGGACTGAACCCGGAAGCATGTGGTTAGGAAGCAAGCATCTTACCATTCAGCCACTGGATTGGCTGTATCTTCCATTCTGTGAATCTTTATGTATTACATATTTAGAGAAATGTTGTGCATTATATGAATATATTTTGTACATATTTAATATATGAAATGTTTAATAAATCTTTGCAAAATATTCGTTTGCAAAATATATCTTGAGTATTTGCTTATTATTAATGTCGCAGTCATTTCGCCTACTAAATGCTGACATTCGACAAGAGGATACGACAAGCAACAGAATGGTCACCTCTGCCAATCAAAATAACTTCATCTGCCCAGTAACGAGCAGTAGCAAAATAGTGGCCAGAGTCAGCTTTCACACAAACTAAATTGCATCCACTGTAGGCTAATGACAAATGAATGTTATTCCTACTCCGATTTCATCATTTGAAAATACTTTATGACTCTTGCGGCTGAGGTATACTATTTTCATTACGTTGCTTGTACACGTTGGCATTGTGACTATGCATTACAAATATTTTGCTTTTCGTCTTATTTCTGGGATAGTGTTTTTTTTTTTCTTATAAATTAGATATCGTTCTTCATAATGTCCACTCCGATAAACTCCACTCCGCAGGTGATTGGTGGTGAGCTTTCCAGCAACGAACTAAACTATCCTGTTTAAAAAGCATGACACCTGGCTTCGAAAACTTTTAGACGATAGTTTACAAGAGGGCTTAACTGTTGACCCGCTTTGATGAACAGTTATGCTGCTACCTTACATCTAGACTACCTTACATCTAGTCAAATACAGTTTAGCGATTTATGACACATCACATACGTAAGACAGCAGCTGAACATCTTGCACATAGACATTCCTCATGGAGCATCACCAAGCAAGCCCAGCAAATTACATACTTTGGTATATTAACTGGCATAGTAGATAGCTTTATTGCGGAGAGTCTTCACACAGGCGTTCATATAGTGTTTATCGTTTATTGCATTACAACGTCAGTAAACAGAATTTCTATGTACGACCTGATCTTATTGCCTACGTCAGGGTTCATTTTCTTTCTGAGCATCCCTGGATAACTTAACATATATTACCAGTGAACATTGTTTCATATGTTCGTCTAATATGTAACAGGTTGTGGCATATAAATCAAACGTCAGCATTGACAGGGATATGAGCATTAACGATGTTGACTTTGCATGCCACAATCAAGGCTGCAACAAAATTTCACGTCTCTCATCTACAATGTGTAAAGTTTATTCTATATAAAAATTGATTTGGGAAATTTAATGTTCCAAACAATTTGAAATTAAGAATTTACTGATATTGTATTTAAATTACGCTAGAATTTACTCTTCTTTTCTACACACACACGCGCACACAGAGTCATGCATGTATAAACACTCATGCTACACTTGAAAAAACGTTTTTGATCAAAATTATATACAATTTCATAAAACATAGACACACTTCCGTTATGGAATAAGCAATAAACAAGGAACAATAAAAACATTGATTTTGTAGTTGTGCTTCGGTTAGATTTTTTCCTTTTCTTATAAAATTGATATCAGATTTTAAAAGCTTTGCCATCTTATGAACCTCTAATTTTCCCCATAGAAATTCGACGCAATTTGAGCATTGTTCAACAATTTTATCAGTTACCGATAATCGCTTATTGGTTGCGCAAGGGATTAATTTTATCAGAAACCTTTGATCAAATTATATTCATCACCAAACGCTGTAATCAACTACCTGCAAATTCGCAAATATCAACATAATACAAATCGTGTGTTAGTGAAGTGTGTTTTCTTGCAACAAAAACCATTTTGAACAGTTATGCCTGTTTGGATTCACTTAAGATAAGGAAAATAATCAGAAACATTTTTCCGATATCAGAATTGCCTTGAGCTTTAAATTATTTCCTGGTAATCAAATAAGGGAATACTTATTCAATGAACCATTCAGAAAAGAAATGCTAAACTTTTTGTCAGGTATCCACAAAACGGGCAAACCAGATTTTGAGCAATTTATATTCTCTTCGGAGTATACGGAGAAAAAAAGCTATGGTTTCTGCTTCATGTATGCAGTGACATTTGTTCCTGACATGAACGAGACGAAAGTCTTGCTGCTTTTCAAACTTGATGTATTTTTTAAATCTTTTCTCATCATAGAAGTTTAACATAACCTACATTTATTTCGTTCTTTAACACTTATCAAATGTGCAGGAAATTCCAATGCACCTTGAATGTCAGTATTTTTAATTCTATAGCGATCCGAATGCTATGGAGAAGTTCTTTTTATATATTTACATATCCAGCTTCCAAACGAAGCAACATAAGTGTACGTTCCTTCCTCTATTTCTGTTTACGAACCATTGAGTGAACGTATCTCCTTTTACCGGATGACCAGTACAATGATGTCACTCAGTTTTACGCGACAGATTTTATATTCTAGATACACACTAAGGTTTTAAACACACGAGAAAAATACATTTTGTAAATTCCTTTTGATATATCCTCACTTTTTAATTTAAAGCATGACATGTTTTACACTTATGTAACAAAGTGGAGCAAAGACACCATGGAATATATTTTATATGTATAAACACTGTACTTTAAGAAACTATATTGCTTCCAATCCAGTCAACACGTAATTAGAGAGGAAGCACAACAAAAAATAATGTGTTCGTTGATATCTCAATTGAAAAACGTTTAACCACAGCGACTCGAAAGCAAGAAGCACTAGTATTAACTTCATATCAATAAACAAAATCTCAGTTGATTCATTAAAAAGTGATAATTAATTCCATCGCTAAAAAAACATTCTGTGAATCAGATGCATCGAAAGAATGTGGATATATACATACATACACACACATACAAGCAAACGCATATATATATCTATATATACACACGCACATACATACATATACATGTATTTATAAGTGTGTTTGTGTGTGTATGTGAGTGTGTGTGTATCGGTGAGCGATCGAGAAATGTCAAGTGTGTGTATGTGTGAGTAACCGTTTAAATATGCAGGGCATTGATATCCATCGTGTTAGAATCTACACTTTACGTGTTACACACACATACACAAACACAAACACACACACAGACACACACACACATTGTCTCTCTTATGGTAAAAGGGTTTGAAAACAGCACTTCGTTCTGTGTCGCCATCTGTCAGGATATATATATATATATATATATATATATATATATATATATATATATATGTATATATATATATACATGCATACAAAATTAAGAGGACTGACCACCAAAGTGAACTCCTATGTGCTAGATATAGACGTCAAATCGCCTAAACACGAAGAGTATGTTCTGAAGAAAAAAATTTCAGCAAAACGGCAGACTGTAAAAATGAGCAAGACAAATCAAAGTCTTGCTCATTTTTACAGTCTGGCGATTTGCTGAATTTTTTTTCTTCAGAACATACTCTTCGTGGTTAGGTGATTTGAGGTCTATATCTAACATATAGGAGTCCACTTTGGTGGTCATTTCTCTTAATTTTGTATGTAATATAATTTTAATCTTCGGATTTTTTAAATATGTTAAGCCACTGGTTTTAATTTATTAATATCAATTTCTACCCTCATTATTTAATTTATATATATATGCACACACACTCATACTTACATATATATCCAGATATGTAATTTGTATTAAAAATACTGTCTATAATATTTACGAAGCGTAGATTCCAGGATAGGTAAAAAAACTTAAATGAAACTCAGATATGCTTCGACCAAAGATTGGTCCAAAACATGTCTGACTTAATAGCACCACTCGATAGGATAGGATTATGTAAATCCTTTTTAAGTCAAGTTTTGTAGTATCATAGTCTATTCATGTAGTGAGATCTTGAGTGAGATGTATCCAGGTATAGGTGGCTTATCTGGAATTCCTTGAAAAAATTTGTCCAGACTCCGTATAAAGGTGATGGGTCCTTTTCCTCTTTGATCAGTTTTGGGACAATGTTAAACAGGGCAGAGCCTGTTGAAGAAAAGAAATGGTGTCACAGTGTACCTATATGTTGTGATCCTGAATTGGCCAGGGGACGTATGGCCTTTGGTCCCAACGTGAGTAACAAAGAGGTACAGGTGTTAATTCAATAAGGCCGTTTCTACCGATCCCTTTCATTGATTGAGGAGAAAATTACATAATTGTAAAAAACCATTTTCGTCAGATGAATTCATAATCTCCAAACATTAGGGACAGTTCAACTTATTCAGTATAGTTAAGAAATTCACACAAATCATACCATGTTTAAGGTAATTCAGTTAATAAAACCAGTTTATATATTTATTTTGCATTCTCTTTTTGTTATAATTGTCATTTTACTTGTAACTATTCCTTTTCTGTTTTAAATCCCATAGAAAAATATTTTTGAGTGGTTTTGTGGGTTGGGCTCGAATGGATTAATTATATTTTAGTTAATTTCAATGGGGAGTAAATCGTAAGAGGATCACGGTCATAGAACGAATTAAACTTGTACTACGTGGTATCACTATACTAATATTTCGATTAGTCTTCGCGATACGAATAACCTGTGTTGAAACTCAGTATTCAAGGTCAGTCGGGTGCAGAGTGTGATAAGAAATTTATGCGTCTTACAAGGAGTAAGAAAATATGTAATGAGTTTCATTACCTTACAGCTGTTTCTGTTATGAGATGCAATCCACTGATAGCTGAGTGCTTGTGTATCCCCTTACAGCTTTGCCGGAGTAGAAGAAAAAGGAAGTTCAGTTTTATTTTGGAGAGCATCCGCCGAAGCAATAAGATAATACACAAGCACTCAATTACCAGTGATTCGAATCTTATAGCAGAAACATTTATAATGCAGTTCAATACATAACTTTTTACCATGTAATACACAAACATATATGTATGTATATATGTATGAATATTTGTGTGTGTGTGTGCGTGCGTGTGTGCGTGCATGCGTGTGTGTGTGTGTGTGTTATTATAGGGTAAAAGGAACACTAATTTTATGAGACGTTACGTAGCTTTTGTTTTCAAATTATTTTCTAATATCATGTGCAAATCCTCCTGATTCTTTTGCCAATTTCCAAAATAAACTATCCATAATCTGAAGGCTAATAACATTTGCTATAATATTACCTGGTCTGTTTTTCGAACTGGAACACCTCACCAAGGTCGCTGCACTAAACGCAATCCGGTAGCAGAGCATCTCTGAAAATATTATGAGAGAATAGAGATCTCCTAAATAACGAGCGTAATGCAGTTACATCGTGTAAACATCGTTCTTTGGAACGTTTATTTTTTGCCATTTATTCAATAGGCTGTGACTTTTTTACACAGCAATAACTTGCATTTCCACGTCCTCACCTTGATCTAGCGTTTCTTCATCCTTTTGCCTATATAAAATGGTAGCATTAAGCATTGTGACTCATTTTCATTCCTATGATAGCTTTGACTTTAAAATTGTGTTTTATAATTTTGTTCATAATAATAATTTTATATCTTTTCCTTATACATTTATTCATTTATATTTCTTTGTCCTTATTTTGTCTTCGTGTTCTCTTATGTCCTTCTTTATCATGTTCTTTTTAAATTCGTTTCAATACTGGTTGTTGTACAGTACACTTCCTAGTAGAAGTTGGCTGTTGGAATTTAATTGGAACCAGCCTGAGACCGTGGCTGCTTTCAACTAGTGTCAGTCAACATCACAGTGTTTATAGTAATCATTAGTGATGGAGACGTTATGCCTCCATTCATCTTCCCACACGGCCTCACACTCAACACTATCTAAAGTGCCTGGAGGAGGTAGTGGTGCCCTGGGTCGAGAGGGCGGCTACAGGAAGACGCTATATCTGGCAATAGGACTCTGCACCATGCCACACGAGCGAGAGAACGCAGGCATAACTGTCGCACAATTTTTGCTACATCACCACTAACATCTGGCCACTTAACGCCCCATACTGCAATCCTTTTGATTATTATGTGTGGGGCGTAGTGGAGCGAGAGATCAAAACAACTTCTTGTATCACCAAAGATGAACTGAGGGCAAGGATTATGGCAGAATTCACCAACTTAAACAAGGAAAGCCTCCAGAGGAGTTGCAGGAGATTCCGAAGTCGTCTGGAGGCTGTAGCCGAAGCCGATGGCGATCTTGTGGAATAAATCTACCGTGTAGTATTCCAAGATATTTTTTTATGTAATTTTGGTAGATATAACTGTTAAATTGAGATGCCAGAGTTATTTTCATTTTTGCATAATTTACACGACAATTTATTCACCGCACCCTGTTTATTACGACAGTAGCAAGGAGCATAAATGCATTTGTCATGTCCATATATAGGTAATGCTTAGAAAGATAGTCATATAAAGAGAAGTGAGACAGATTCAATATTTACTTAATGATATTTGTATAAAATCATATAATTATAATGTTGTTCATAGCATTGTGTTATTATATCTTATATATTCCAGACTTCTCTCACTACTTCTTTCCATTTTTTGCATATTTTTTTGTTTGTCTGTATTTAGAAACATTCTATAAAATGATCTTCATATATGTTATTATTGAATTGAAAAGCAAATAATAAAACTGTGGGAAATTAAGCTTTTTCTACGCGAAGTTGTATTTGGAGATGTTACTATAAACCGCAGTGTTATGCTTGTTTATTCTGTCATCCGTGTCATTAGAATTTATGCTTCAATGATAAGAAAAATTTCAAGAAATATTTTCTGAAAGTCGTGAAAAAATAATTTCTAAAAACAATATTTTTTTTATTATTTTCGTAAATTTGCACATATACAAATAGATATAATAAATACATATATATGCAACCAACACACACAATACACACATACATACACACTAACAATACATCTGCATACAAAACTGTGTGATTTTGTGCATGTGTAATGAAGTGTGGATACGTGTGCGAGTGTTTGTGTCGTATTTTGGGAAAAAAGATGAAATAATGTATTCTACGGTATTATTCAGTGAAAATATACGAGAACAACAACAACAACAACAACAAAAACACAGAGACATATATTCATACATTTTGTACAATCACATATACATGTAGAAATAACATCTATGTACACGTATGAATATATGAAAGCCTATACAAGTAATATACATATGTATGGAATTCATTTCCTGATAAAAAGGATATGAAGTGTAAAAACATTACATTTTGCTATTTAATAGGTGTATCGATTGACGCTTATTTACGGCAAATATTATTTTTGTTTTCATTGAAGTTATATGTGAATACAGAAAAAAAATGTTCTATGCAAATAACTGATGTGACGACAACAGATATATAGAAAGTACACGCACACATGTTTTACACGCATACATTCAGACAAACACACATACACACATACATGCATACACACATATATACACATATACTCACATATACCCAAATACATACAGATACAAATATGCACTCGCGTAGGCACACACATTTATTCTATAAATATACATGTGCAGATATCTGCTTCTGTATACATCTGGAAATTACACGTATATATGCCTAGTCATATGCATACATACACACATACATACATACATATATACATACATACATGCATACATACAGACATAAGAAGATATATATATATATATATATATATATATATATATACATATATATACATATA
>NC_068992.1:1452533-1453460 GCF_001194135.2 Octopus bimaculoides
TATATATATATATATATATATATATATATATATATATCCTTATACAATATATATAAATAGAGAGAGAGAGAGAAATTGAGAGAAGAGATATGTATATATTTTATGTACAATAGATGAAAATATGTATACATGCACACACACACGCATAAGGACATACAGACGCACAGATACACACAAACGCACATAAGCCCACACATACAAACACACATAGACACACCTATGTATATATATGTGTGTGACTGCTTGTGAGTATGCGTGTGTGTGTGTGTGTGTGTGTGTGTCTTTGTAATAAATGAAGGAATGAAATCTGTCAGAACAAGAAGGCATATTTCATGTGTTAGTGATAAATGAAAATGTGAAAAAAGCTATACCAGTCTTCAGAGTATTGTAATAAGTAACATATAATACTTAAATTTAGCACTCAATAACAGGACCATCAATATACATTATTCTGCCTGAAGCACGTGCTCTTCTAACGCCCGGGATTTGCTTTATGATACGACACTTCCCTTCACAGGCTTAACACTGATTGTAGTCTATGTGCCAAATATTATGAAACGAAATGTTACAATTCGAAATATTAATATGATTGACAGTTGTCTAATATTTGAGAGAAGACCTAAAATATCAGATAGTATGAAATTTCGAAAAAAAAAAAAAGAAGACCGAAAAATTAATACACCGGTGGACATTTAGAAAGTATCTCAATATTTCGGCTAGTATAGTATTTCCTCTGTGTCGCACATTGTCCTTTTAGATATACTGACGTGCAAACACTAGTAAAATGTAGGTAATACTTGGGAAAATTACGTACAGAAAATAACCGCATATAAGTATAAGTATATACACATAAATACATATATACATTCATATATATATAAACATATATATACGTATATATGTATATATATATATATATATATATAT
>NC_068992.1:1453743-1454420 GCF_001194135.2 Octopus bimaculoides
CCGTTTTCCTATGTGTTCGTTCCGTTGTCTGTAGTTTATTGTTCTAACGTCCTGTACCCTGATATGCATGTATATACACATGTAGATGTAAGTATGTACATATATGTGTGTATACATGTATATATATTCTTTGTATTATATATATATATATATATATATACATGTGTATGTGTGTATCCATATATATATGCATATACATATGTTTATATGCATATATATATATATGTATATACATAAATATATATAGGAGAGTATTGTAGTTCGCTTGAAGCATTGTGTATTGTTTGTAAAGAATAAAAAGTTTAGGAAACTATAACAATGCAATATAGAACAAAAAATGGACTGTATACATGTTGTAACTTGGTAAACTGTAGTCCGATGACAAATAAGATCTGAAGAAGGAATTCTAATTCCGAAATATCATTGGGCTACAGTTTATCAAGTTACAACAGGTATACAGTCCATTTTTTGTTCTATATTGCATTGTTATACCTTCCTAAACTTTTTATTCTTTATAAATATATATGCATATATATATGTATATATTTATATGTGCGTGTGTATATGTAAATATATACATAAATACATGCACACACACACACACATACATACATACATACATACACACACACATATATATATATATATATATATATATATATATATATATATATATA
>NC_068992.1:1455697-1456506 GCF_001194135.2 Octopus bimaculoides
TGTGTGTGTGTGTGTGTGTGTGTGTGTGTGTGTATGGGTATGTGTGTGTGTTTGTTTGTGTGTTTGTTACCTCCAACATAGCTTTACAACCGATGCTGTTGTGTTTACGTCCCCGTAAATTAGCCGTTCAGAAAAAAAGACCGATAGAATAAGTACTAGGATTACAAAGAATAAGTCCCTGAGTCGATTTGCTCTACTAAATGTGGTGGTCCAGCATAGCTGCAGTTAAATGACTGAAACAAGTAAAAGAATAACAGAATATAGATTTTCTGAATATCAATTCTACTTAAGTGCATTATAGAGAGCTAATTAATGGTAGAAATTCGGAGGTAATTAGAAATAGCCTCATACAGTTTTACAAAGATTTATCTCCAGGTGGTGCTGTCGTTCTTGCTGGAATGGCACTTCCTTTCCTGCTCACACTTTTATTATATTCCTAGTAAATACATTAGAGAACATCATCTCTCATACAAAATCATTTTAAAGTTACAGACATTTTTGTGATTTATTTGATTTTGATGCGATATTTCTCTTTCTTTCCTACGGGCATCTCTCGAAGCTGTGAGCTGTTTTAAACAGCTCAGATTTTCAGTATTTCTCAATTTCACAAGAACACTACCTACACAAACAGACTACGTCACCTCTTTCAATCCCTTTCCACCGTCTATAAATAGGCTTGGCAGCATCCTAAAATATGATACTACTAACTACCTTTCCCACCCATCCCACCCATCCCTCTCCTTTATCTTTGTCCTTGGTTTATCACTCATACCCCCACCACCTATATACTACACATACGCATTCCTTCC
>NC_068992.1:1457785-1468874 GCF_001194135.2 Octopus bimaculoides
ATATATATATATATATATATATATATATATATATATATACATATGTGTGTGTAAGTGCGTGTATGTGTGTATGCGTATCTGTGCGTGCGTGTATGTATATACATTCTTTACAGGTATAGGTTTTCATGAGGAAATCTTTTGTGAGAATAGTTAGTTAACTGATTTACAGATCTATGCAACTATTAATAATTTTATTGTTTAAAGATTTCAAACAATATTATATTGAATAGAAAATTGTTCTATTGATTAAAGTTACTCCGTGGCAATTTGACCACAAAATTTAGATACAGAAGAAGAATAGAGGAATAGAGTAGCGTTTCGTTCAATATTCCTGAGAACTCGCTTTACATTAGTTTCATGTCTATTTTGTTGTGTAATATATTTCAGTAACAGTTATTTATATTAAAAAGAAACAACACACACTCACACGCTACCATCCGATAGAAGAATGTGTTTCAATAAATATCAGAAACTACCAAGGTATGATGTATTTATTTGACGTCAAATACAACATTGGAATATTGATTTCCGTATTTCACTACCTCGGCTACAATTAATAAGAATTTTTACGAGATTAATGTTATAGATATTCTTTTTATCAGCATTAGATTTATCGTTCTAAAATTTTATGAATGCAACAATACCATATGCAACGGTATTCTTCCGAATGTATATTTTACATATTTTTTATTAGAGAGAACACCAATCTTTACGTAAAGAAAAATATTTTGTGATGATAATTTATCAAATTTATTACTGCAAACCATCGATAAAAATGTAAATAGACAGACGGAAAAAAAGTACAAATAACTGAAATTTAAGGGATTATTTTCGATTTTGCACTTATTGAACATAAAATTGTTATCGCTCTTTTAGTATAAAACCTTTACCCCCCATAGAGATTGCATTTCCTTACAGAGAGAATCACCATATCTATAGGGAATATATCCTTTCTCATTTTCATTCAATAATGCAAAAAATGTAAAATACGTTATAGACCTTCAAATATAAACGAAGCACGAAATGTGTACATACGTACATAGCATATATTCAAGCACAAACACACGCGCGCGCACACACACAAACACACACACACACACACACACACACACACACACACACACACTCATACACACATACACAGATCCACATATATATAGATAGAGAGATATAGATGGATATATGGATATATGTATGATAATATATATATAAATATAAAATATATATTATATATATATATATATATAATGCACACACACACACATACACAGCAAAATCTATTTAAGTTTTATGGTTTTTCTAACTGGCTGCTTAGGTCCCAGTTTGCTTAAATCTTCGCGGCCGATGATAGCATTCAAACCTTAAGATTTTCGGCGCCAGTTTGGTTGGAATTTATGAGAAATTATATAAAAATCTCCTACGTCGGCGATTTTAGGTCATATAGACGTGCCTTTGTGCTTGAGTATCGTTTTACGCGATAAATTAAAGAACATTATTTCTTCAGATTATCGTTGTTTGTAGGGTGCGGTAATCGTAAGAAGCGACAATTAAAAAACACAAGGGCACACAAAGTTTGATTTTGTTAGGTCATAGATAAGTTTGGGTGATAAACAAAGCTGCTAGTGTATTGGAATAAGTAATTTGTCAGCTGGAAGTTAGACGTTTAAATGACACGTTGCATGTCTCAATCTATTCTACTTTTGGTACAAAGTCCGAATTTTTGGAGGAGGGAGCCAGTCGATTTGATCGACCCCAGTAGGCAACTGGTACTTAATTTATCGACCCCAAAAAGATGAAAGGCAAAGTGGACCTCGTGGAATTTAAACAAAGAACGTAATGATAGACGAAATACCGCTATGCATTTCGCTCGGCGCGCTAACGTTTCTGCCAGCTCTTCGCTTTGGTTTAATAACTTAATGCTCCAGTGCATAAAATAACATACAGGCATCAATACACACATTTAAATATACATATAGATAGCAGCCATGATGGGGCACAGACTTGAATTTTTTGTCGAAAAATTTGACCCTGGTATTTATTTTATCGGTCCTTTTCCCGAAATGCTAAATTACTGTGACGCAAGCACACCAGCATGGTTGACGAGCGGTGATGGCGGGACGAACAGAGACTAAAAGACGCACAGGTATTTGACGCAACGAATGTGAGAGGGAATCTATGTGCTTGCGTGATTGTGTGAGTTTGTGTGTGTGTGTGTGGGTGGGTGTGTGTTTGTGTATAATTTGATTAACTTGACCGTGCGTTTTGCATTTTAGTTTTAATTTGAGCAATGTTTGATGTCTGGAGTATGTAAGTTCGTTTTGCAACTTACTGTGGTTGATAAAAGAAAGTAATCATCCATTTTTAGTGGAGACAACCGATTATCATTCTCCAGCATTATTTTACCGAAGTTAGTAATGACAATTAGAACTGGTTTTGCAATAATTTTAGAAGGAAGGTCTCCAAAACTGACACCAAGCTCTGACACAAAACTAAAATGCTATATATAATGCATTTCACGGAAATGAAGGAAATGTAAGAGAAATGTTATAAGCGTTGTAAAAGGAAAAATCAATTTGTTATATGTGCAAATTTGTAGATGATTAATTCTCCGAAAGAGGAAACAAGTGTAAAGTGTAGCATATGCCCTCGCGCATTTTGCTGATGTTGTTAAAAGATTCTGATAGCGATGCGGAGCGTGTTACTGGGATGCGAGTTGCCGAGAGTATTTTGGACACGCATTTCGTTTTGATATTTAACGACATCGTTGTCGGTGTCATCATCATAATCATCATCATCATCATCATCATCATCATCATCATCATCATCATCATCATCATCATCATCAACAACAACAATAGCAACAACAGCAACATCAATAACAAGCAGAAATTGCTTGCAGATTATGGCGCGTCATATTGTACATTTCAGTGACGAAAGCGAACTCAGCTAGCTATTCTGGTTAGTTTCGTGTTATATTCAAAATTAAAATTTTTGCAGCAAATATTGCAGACGTTCCTTTATAAACATCAAGAGTTAAACAATATTATTAATAATGAATTCAGTTTGAGATTTCATTATTTCCTTATGTTTATCCATATATGAAGTTTGCTTTTCATACAACAGTGTCAATTTCTCATTTGATAAACTTTCTATATGGGACTGTAGCAATTTAAGCACATCATTCTGTACGACATCTTCGGATCGTATTTGGAAATGCCAAAATACCTTTCCGAACATGATGTCGACTTTGTCTTCGTGGACATATTGGGGCCATTCAAAATGTTATTCATATGTGATGGTTTTCAAAGCTCAGCTATATGCTCTAAAAGGGCAAATATATATCTTGCATCAGGTGTCTTTAAATGTAGGTCTATCTTTCTCTCAATTATTTGCATAAATTGCTTGGAAGTACGAAGATAATATGCCATGAAATTATCTCTCACATCTTGGTCCATGGACTGGGGAATAGTAATATTAATTTTGGGGAATATATTCTGCTCACACGTTATCAGAAAATTTATTGAATCCAACTAGTAGCTTGGGGACTAATCCAATAATAGCGATCATATGTTGGAAATATGATGACGGACACTATCTTTTCATAGGAAGATAAAACGCTAAATAAGAGGTCAGTTTAACATTGCATAACATTTGTAAGTGATATAGGTTTAAGGGCATGAATTTCATATCACAAGTGCTATATCCTATCGGGAGAGTTTTCCGACGATATTTAGAAGAACTGAAATCGTTTTGCTGATTTATTCTTCTCGAGAAATGAAAGCTCTAGTAGGCATGAGTTTGAAAAAAAAAATGCTGTTTTTGCAACATTTTATACATGCTCTGCTATGTAGCCAGTCCAGCAATGTTTTCGTTTTCAACTGCTGAAGAGAGATTGTAGTTGTACAATTATATGTTTTAGAAATTGAAGCAGTCCATAGAACTTTCAAACCTGCTTTTACTAGCTAGAAAGCGTTTTTCATAGACGTATCCCTCTACCTGAAAATCGTCATACAAATGTTTGCTTTTCATTAATTACCATTGTGCTTCTTTATGCAATACGTCGATTTTAATCTGTGATCCAAACACAAGAACCGTCACACTAAATCTATGAAAGAATAAAATGCTCCATACTATTCACGTATTTACTCTTAGAGCACTGGATTTATTTTTATTGTCACAAGTTTTTCCCAACAGAAGTTTTAGGCTTTAACGTTTTGACAATGTGACTGAATTTTTTTTCTCCTGCATCAAAACTTTGTAAAACATGAAGTTTAATATCCAGTACATTACTGGATATAACAACGCAACTACAGTTCCTTTCCACTTAAATGTTTCTTCGTACACATACTAGATTGTTGATAAAGTGAGCAGGAGAGATCAGCAATAAAAAGAAAACACCATTAGAGAAAATTTTATAGAGAGAATAAGTAGTTGTCATATTCCTGTTGACGTAAAAATGGGAATGAGTAGATGAAAAATGAAGGACTTAGCTGGGAGGAATATCGTGTGGTGAGAATTAGTTGAATGGTTATTAGGTACATAAGCACTACACCCTTTTAACTATGACTTCAAAATTTTTTCAGTCAAATCTCACCGATGTATATCAGAGTTATGTTCTCAGAGATTATATGTAGCTGTAGACACAACTACGACGCTAACGTTATAGTTGCTACCTACATTTATTTAAAGACCTAATTTGTAAGTAATGGTAGTGGCGGTGTTAATTCCATCGGTTTTCATGTTGGAGATTGTGGTGCGAGGGATTTTTCGCGATTTCTTGTTGGTAGCAGTGTTCATGTTCAACTAATGATATGCATTGTTATTGGTGCTTAATTTTAAGTTGATTCCCATTAACATCGAACGCATCCTACTCACAATTAGAGAATACATTAGAGAACTACATTACCCCACATTACCTCATATGTTATATTTTTCAAATTTTAGATGGAGTTGCTCGTTTTCTTGGTAGCATTATAGTGTCATACTTAGCTGTTAACATGTGTTGTGAATGACTGTAGTTGATGTGGCTTTTGTGTGGATGCTGTTTGTATTGGTGGTGGTCATACATGATGACTGTGGTGGTAGTGAAGGACGATTTATATTAATATGTGCATATGCTTGTGTGTCTGTGTTTATCCCCCCACAAAATCACTTGACAACCGATGCTGGTGTGTTTACGTCCTCGTCACTTAGCGGTTCGGCAAGAGAGACCAATAGGATAAGTACTAGGCTTACAAAGAATAAGTCCTGGGGTCGATTTGCTCCACTAAAGGCGGAACTCCAGCATGACCGCAGTCAAATGACTGAAACAAATAAAAGAATAACAGAATATATATATATATATATATATATATATATATAGAGAGAGAGAGAGAGAGATAAGGGAGGAGGGAGAGATAGATAGATATTCACTGGGACTGAATAAAATATACCGAAACGCAAATATTCACAATGAAAAATTTATAGTGACTCATACACAAACACTTGTTCACTAACAGACACGCTAGCAAGCGTGGGCTCATGCGCGCGCGTACACACACACGTATAAACACAAGCATCCTGATTACATATTTTCACTATGTTAAGTGATTTCATCTATGTCAAAGCACCAAAATCGGCCTTTTCGTGAAGACAAAAGTGTAGATTTTAAATTCTTAGATTAATTGGAGCTCCCGTTAGATCGATATTACAAACGCTAGTTTGAAATTCGTGATTCTCCGATCTGTAAACGCAAAACGTTATTACTTGAAGTAGCGGGTATTAGGAGTATGAATATATAATATATTTGCACATGTGTTTGTTTGTGTCAGTGCTTGTCTGTGTGTGTGTTTGTGTGTGGCTGTGTCTTTCATTCTGTGTGCTAGTTTGTGCATTACTGCTATTTACGTTTTGCACTACAACGTTCATTTAAAAATGTTTTCTCGTAAATGTACAAGAATGTATATTGTTTCCACGTAAACTAATGGATAATCCAGCAATATGTTGTTAGATGAAAACGTGTAAGTGCCTCTGACGAAAATATTAACCACTCTCACGAAACAAACATGAACGTCTCTGGGGAAAGCTCAGCAATGAAATTTTATTTTCGAGACAAAACGAGACAATTATTGCGCAGTTATGAACAACGATATTTAGGTACATAAAATTGACATTTGTTGTACCAAGATGAAAGAAACCTTATAAGTTAGTGAAATGAGGAGATACATGATGAAATGTTACCGTTCCTAATAGATATTATGAAACCAATTTCTATTCATATAATATGCAGAACCTAATATCTTTTTGCAAAACAATAAAAATGTTGATATCGACATATTGTTTACACTAATGTATCAGTGAAAGACATATATACGGCTATATTCGGACATTATTATAAATTAACATCACTGAAATTTATACACATATCAGCATCAGAATCCTAGAGGCTGGGCAAGTTTAAACAATTTAATGGCAATCTCTAATAACCAAACCGGAAATGATTTGTCAGTCTTTATATCATAATACATTATATATATTCAAGTAATTTCTGCCTCAAACAAACTAAAATACAGCACTATCTAAATTAACATTGGCAATAGCGATGATCACTGACGTTATATCTTCTTTACGTCTTGGTTTGAAAGCTGTGTCTGCCGAAAGAGAATACAAATCTATGAAGTCTGCAGGCGGTTTAAATACGCAGGTCTCCGATATCAAAATGGCTAAATGGTGTCAGCAGAAAGGAATCATGATCTGGATGGAGTCTGCTTAGAGTTTAAGAAGGTAAAACATTTACCCGACGATGAGGAATGTTCTATGAAGACCCTTTTACAGTTCCGGTCTTTGAGAGTTTTTGTACCACCAGCTCTATCCAAGTTAACAATTATTATTCTAAGTGATATATTCTTGTCCGCTTAATTATACATTACCTCTGTTATCTAACACAAATATATATATATATATCTCCAAAAGTGAATAAGTCTCGACCTGAGATAGATGGCGCTTCTTGAATTATTTTTATTGGACACATTGTGGGGCAATGAAACAAATCAATTAACACAGTGAAATTACCACGACAGTGAAGAGCAGGAAATGTGTAATTAAAATAGTCACCGCTTATTAACTAAATTTGATGAAAGCAAAAATATCAGAAACAATCCACCAAGGTATAGCTCGCTAAGTAGAAAATCTATTTGTATGTTAAGACGTTGCAGGCGTGGCTGTGTGTGGTGAGAAGCTTGCTTCTCGACCTCATGGTTTCGGGTTCAATTCCACTGTGTGAAACGTTGGGTAAATGTCTTATTCTATAGCATCGGTCCCACCGAAACGCCTCCTGAATGGGTTTGAGAGGCGGAAAGAGAAATTAACCCATCACGTATGTATATATATCTATATATATATACGTGTGTGTATGTGTGTGTATTTATGTGTATGTATATATATATACATACATATACATATATATATGTATATATATATATATATATATATATATATATATATATATATATATATATATATATATATACACATACACACACACACACACACATACACACACACACATATATATATGTGTGTGTGCATATGTGTGTACACGCTCTCGCGCTGGTAAGATGGATGATGTTTTGCTCATCAAATTTGTAGTTGCTGGGTGATTATGTACGCTCATATCCCAGAAATTGTTATCCCGCTGATGACCACCGCATATATATCTAATGGTCAGAGCTGGATCATACAGGCGCCCTAGTTTCCAAGGTCATCCAGGTTCACCATTATTCATTCTTCCAATTCAAGCTAACTCTTTTAAAGATTAGTTACCTTATTACTAAGGAACGAGACTTATTTCTTCCAATGGAAAGTTGTGACTGTTTCTACATGAAATGACTTATTCCTAATGAGACTATTTCTATCCCTTGCCTCAACATTTGGGCGAGGTATCAATGTCCTCTTAATATACTTCTTAATCGGGTGCTGAGTCAAAACCAAATCAGCTTTAATTTGATGCAATCATTTTCCAGTGAGAATACCGGATTTATATGATAACGTACAATGACATTTTTCATTTCTTTCTAGTAATATTTTAAACTGCATTGACTTTTGTTTTTCTCTCAAAATCATAAATGCTTCGTGGATTTCTTTCTCTCAAAACTTTTAGCATCTCATTCTTCAGCGCATAGTCTCAGCCCATTCATTGAGCAATGAATGTATTAAATTATCCTCGCAGTACAATATATGTTTGGTCTCACAGTGTATTGTAAAAGTTATGGACTTATACTTGTACCAGTTGCATATTTGATGTATCAAGTCAACTTGTCGTAATTCACATTTATGGAACATAACAATACACACGGTTACATGAAGCCAATTAACTGGTAATGTAGAGCCTTGTGTAATAGATTTATTCCCTTGATTATATCTGAGAACTGCTAGAAGGGTGATTTCAAAGCCCGTAGTGACTTTATGAAATTTATTTATATGAATTATTGCCATTGCTGTGAAGAGATTAAATTTCATACAAATTTGTGCATACAATTGCATTATTTCTTAAGAAATTCTCTATGATGTTTAAAGAACACTACGCTGATGAATGATATCTATTAACCCCTATTGATAATTATATGTGAACTTTCTCCGAATTACATTTAATCCCAAGGGTATCTGATACAACGACACAGTTAATCAAGCTAATGCAAAATGCAGTGGAAATATATTTCGTGAATAAACGAATGCAGCTTCTACAACATTACTCACCATTCAAGACAGTTATTCAAGCCGTACTCTATGCTAAATTACTGCATGTTGTTCTATTAATAAGGTACATAGATATGTACTGCTGCAATATATCCTACGAAAATTGCGTTATTTACGTTCAAGAAACACTGGAGGCAATATTTATTTCCCTCCAGTAATATGGTATGTTTTCAGAGCAGCAACGCTATAAATTAATTGAAATTTTGTGATTTTTACATTACTCTACATTTAAAAAAAGTGCTTTGTGATATCTATTCAGTTGAGGAATACAGTAGGGAATCATTTGAAATGGAACAACTTGATAATCACTGATAATCACTGACTAGTTAAACATTCGATTGCTTCTCTCAGGAATTTGTTCCATCAAACAATATCTAGCAACCTGATCATTATAGTCTTCATGAATGTCGTTAACTTAAAAATAAAAAAATTCTGACAGGAAACAGAAATGTTTTGCTGAATATATTACCGTTTCAGATTGTCGTTAATTCAAACCTTTCTTCTTCTACGCAGTTAATTAGTATTATTCCATTACCACCTAGCAACTAGAAGACAAATCTATTTAACATCACATTCCAGGATCTTAGTTCAGTAAGAATACAAAATAACACTTTCTCCTATATGTACAAGGCGGGAAATAATTCTACGAACTTTAAGCAATTTCATCGATTTCTACACTATTTCCACGAAATATATTTGGGTAAACGACGCCGTGTAGAGAGTATGTTCTACCTGTATATAAATCCTAGAGGAACTCATTGCATAAAGGAAAATCCAATATTTTGTTCCTGAAAATATCAACAGGCTTTGGAAATGGAAATGTAAAATGAATTTAGATGCTCTAGACGTAAACTTGCCTGTTTATAACTTTCGGGTCCGATTATTAATAACAGAATGCCTTGTGATTTAGGGGAAAATATGTCACACATATACCCAGATAATTCAAATTCTCAATATTGTATAAACCTTCAATAGATATGAAAATATGTAGAGTAATAGAAATCGGGTTCTTCAGCAGATGTGATCCTAAAATTAAAATTAGAAGAAAGCACCTATCTAGCTGCATTGTGATATCTACAGTTATAAAACTGGCCTAGTCATTAATGAAAATTGAAAAAAACCTGTAGTAATCTCCTTATCGCCAAATTTGAGGAGGTAGTTTTCCCCAAAAGTGATAGGACACTATTAAGAATTGCGATAACTAATGCTAATTAAAAATGTTTTAAAATCGATTGATTATTCCACAATTTAGCCTATAGTACCCACATCTACCGATGTATATTCAAATAATGGAAATGATTGTATGCATATGTAGACTTAAATACGTCAAAATGTTCAAGTCAAATATCAACTAACACGACATTTGCCAAAAACACACGCATGTGCGTTGAAACATACGGATCTGCACTCATATATACTACATACGTGGTCTATTCAACATACGATGTCTAAATTCCATAATAGATAAATAAATAAATAGATAAAAGCAGTTTCTTGTTGGAATCTGTCTCTTTCTCTGCCTGTGTGAAACATCAAAATATGGCCACCTCATGCATAGATGCATACGTACACGTATATGTACATAGAAACATGTGTAAATTAATGCATACATGTATTCATTCATACATAAGTGCAAGTAATATGACCCTGCAGGATTATGTATATGGTAAATTGTTTAAATTAGATATGTGCGTAATAGTATAAGAATCGAGTATTTTGGCATTAAAAAAAGCTCTTTCTTCGAGATGATATCGTAAAACTTGTAGCAACATCCGGTACACTGTACTAAAATGATAAATCAGATAATACGATCAGTAAAAGCTATCACCATAGGGTCACCGTGACCTGCACGTTTCTTATTACGCACAGTGTGAATAGAAATTGGAAATCATATAGCTATGAAGTCACAACAGTTTCTACATATTTATATAGAGTTCTCGATACTTATAGTAAGATAAAATCAAGATTTGGAATCTGGGTAAAATATCTGACGTATGTGTTTAATGTATCTTCTGTGTATTGCTTCACCTTTATATTCAATATCGTCATTAAAATTTCGAAGATATTCACATAATACACAAGCATTCGTTTTAACACGATATCTCTATAGATCATCACTACTGCATCGTTTATATTACGAAATGAATGTGAGAAATTATAAACCAAATCAATATCGTTTTTTGTATGTATAGGAATAAAGTATACAGTATTCTCGAATGTGTATACATATGAATAATGTAAAAACAGCACATATGCACAATCACGCAAATATTCAAATATATATAACCCAAATACATATAAGTGTACGAGTGGGTATGTATACTTACATTATATATATATATATATATATATATAT
>NC_068992.1:1469098-1475085 GCF_001194135.2 Octopus bimaculoides
GGTGGAATTTTGAAATCTGAACATAAAGACGCACGGTATGCCACCAAACATTTAGCCCCAAATGCTGACCATTGTACGAGCTCGCCACCTTGACTTGGCCAAAGATATTTATCGGGTCGTCTTAATGTTTGTGGAGAGACCTTTAGTGATTATGTATTTCTATAATGCGTTGCGCCTACGTAACCACACCACAAACATGCTACTTAATTTCATAATGCACCATGCAAGAAAGAAGGTATACGTATTTGGGTGTGTGTGTGTGTGTGCGTGTTTGTGCATTCATTCATTCTTGAATAAAACGATCTTTAATTGATTTTCACTTCCGGATGGTTTATGGATTTTGAGATTACCTCCCCTTTCAAATGCATTTCAATTTGCAATTGCCAGAAGGGGTTTGTTTACCTTCACTGAAGGAGGAAATAATTTCAATCAAAGCTCTAATTTATCTTCCAAGACATAGTCTAAATTTAACCTCACAGCCCAAGTTCCTGCCAGTAACGGAAGCCGTTACTTGTCATAGGTCATTTTCTCTTAAATTTGCGAATCTTTGTACATTTGCGTGCTTGTGTGTGAGCTTGAGTCTGAATGATTGTGTGTGAGAGATTTTGCTAAATATGAATAAGAATGCTTTATTTGTTTGATGGGAAAATCGACACGTTGCATTCAGTGTTGTTGGACAAAGGAATCGTGTTTCTACAATACTAAAATTTGTACTGAGAATATTTATAATTTGATGGCGGTAGAATTTATCTTGATTTGTTTTTTTCATTTACTTGTTGCTGTCACTGGATTGTGTTTATGCAGGAGCACCGTCGTTGCACGGAAATCATGCAAAACTGGTGTAAATAATGAGTATAATTGGTGATAAATTGAGTGATAAGTATGAGTTCAGAAGAGGCTACATTTGTAACATTGCTTGATATATATATATATATATATATATATATATATATATATGAGTCTGTGTGTGTGTGTTTGTGTGTGTGAGTTTCTGTGTGTCTGTCTGTATCTGTGTAGATAGATAGATAAATAGATACAGGTATATATCAGCAGGGGTGTAAAATGAAGTATGTAGAATTATGGAAGGGAGAAAAGGCGTTGAAGACATGTTAGAAATAACGATGTGCTTCTGGATCTCTAAATCTATTTAAGTACGAGCGCTTGCGCAGGTAAGATTGTTTAGAAAATCCTGAATGATTGTTGGGAAAAATCGACCTTCTGTCCAATGAAGTACAGTTGATTACATTTACTTAATGCTAAATACGTGTCTGAATGATTAACGATAGTATATTGGTTAGGTTTGGATATTAGTGCTTGGATATAAAATATAAGTTGTGTTTGAGGTGCGCGAGTGTGTCTCTATGTGTGTGCACGTATGTGTCTGATTGTAAAGAGTTAGAACAAATGGCACAAAGTATTTCGTTCTGATTCTATATTGTGTGAAGGTCTAATATGAAGAGTAACTGGACACCCTTTGTTCCGCTGAATATTGGCAGTTAGTCTTCATCTTCATATTAAATATACTAGCAAGATCGACGTAATGTCAATATTATAATAGTTGGATCAGAATTACTGGGTTAAATGTTGTTCGAATGAATCTAGAAGTTTTTTTCTACCTTCTGCATCACTATTTGAAACTAAACTTTTCTATGAAAAAGAAGGACTTAATGTATTATTCTTGTTGAAAGAAAATAGCTTAAGGAATATTATTTAGCCTAAATCTAGACTGACTGAAATAATCACAAAATGGTAGTGAACCTGCAACGAAATACACATTTACCACTGAATAAGAGATCGGACTTCAAATGAAATTCCGTATATTATAGGTATCCGAAACTAGGAAATTTTCTTTTTATCTAAACAGAGAAACACCTGTCCGTCTGAGCTTTGTATTTTCTGATATTGCAACACTGAAATAGTTAATCTTTGTTTACTATTAGAAGTATACTACCTGTTATGTTATTCTGCTACATATTTAGTATGAACGACATGGAATTTCACTGATATTTTGGTCACGAATACCAACCATAGTCTCTCTAACAGAGGTTACTTGAATATTTAATTAATATTAAATAGTATGAGCATAGCATGAAAGCACATTTCAATCACATTTTTAAAACCTTACATAGGTACATATTGTAGGCACTAGATGAAAAAGTATTTTAAAAATCATTATAAATTAAATTTCGAGAAACTGAAAATGTCTAGATAATTAAATCTTTATAGATTTTATTGTAAATGCATATTCACTTAAATTACGATCGTTCAATTAGATAAAAGTTTCATCAATATATATTGTTAAATAGAAATAGATAGGTAAATAAATAAATCCATAAAATATATTATTCGTCCGCTATTCTCAATAAGCAGATTACGAGATTATGATTACTGTCATAATTATATTGATGAGATTAAGAATCATGTTTCAATATATATTTGATATCATAACCTCGAAAGCTTCAGAGAATTGATACCTATATACATATATATGAGAGGCATGGATTTCAGGTCATTCTGCAGCAGCGACAGTTTCAGTGTTGGCAGGTTTGTCTACAGCTTCCGTTTTATGACTATTTTCTTCTGCATATACGTATTTTATCCATGTATGACCAATAATTTCTTGTACACCAAACCTCTTATCTAGCTGCGGTTCTAAAATGTTGTTGATCATATCTTGAAGCGAATAGGAAACAACTTTAGGAAAAGTAAACTTCTTTTCTGTTTGCATTTTAATTATGTTATTCATATCGTGCGATTTGTACGGGAATCTATTAAATACCATTTTGAACAGAACAATACCAAGTGCCCAAGCGTCAGCTGACATAGGATAGTAGGGCTTCTTCTGCAAGATCTCTGGACATGAATAGGCCATACTGCCACAAAATGTAGAACTTAGTTGTCCCTCTTTAATTTCACGAGCAAAACCAAAGTCACTGACCTTAACTTCATTCTCTCTGTTCAGTAGAATATTTTCACATTTTATATCTCTATGCACAATTTGTTTACTGTGCATATATGATATAGCGCTTAAAATCGAGGAGAAAAATGATTTGGCTTTCGGTTCTAAAAGTCCACCATGAAGTTCGACATAGTCGAGCAAGTTACCATGTCCTGCAAATTCCATTACTACATAAATTTTATGGCCCACACGAATTTCATGAAATAGCTTAATGATATTAGGATGATCTAGCAAAGGAAATATGGCCAATTCTCTGGGAAGAAATTTCACCTTGAAATTTTTCCTGACAACTCTTTCATCTATAATCTTAATTGCCGCTTTCCTTTTATTGTTTTCGTCGTAACCTTCTTTGACTTTTGCAAATGACCCTTCATCTAGCGTTGACAGAATAGTGTAACCATACTTCTTAAGATGCTCGTTCTCATCAATTTCGAACCGATTGCTTGTTCGTTTCATTTTAAGATGTTACTAACTTTGAAGGTTTTATACGAAAAGGTGTTAAACAGTTTAGGAAAAACTACAGATTTCATGGATGAATCATTTTACATATCAATTGTCATGTATGACCCATGTTTCATAATATTGTGTGAGTATTTCCACTTTAGCTTAGAAACTGGATTATACTCCACTATTGACGAGGTCGCCAAAATGGTTGCTTTGATTATTGCATTATATGAAATATATTGACGTCGCAGCTTCTATGACGTCATCGCATACTTATTTGCAGCATTGGTTATAGTAATTAGTAAGAGTGAAAATGTAGTTAGTCACATGATCAGCCTAGTACATGATAATCAGATCGTTCTCAAGAAGCTCACTACAATCATTGATATATATAGACACAACCTGAAATAAGCAATTAAATAATCCGTTTGGCCATATTATACTCTACCAACAGAATTAACAAAATTAAAGGACAACAACATCTTCAATAATATAAATATATATAAATGAATGTGCTTAAACCTGAAAGTTGAATATATTATCCAAAATGTATTCTTTAATTGCAATGCATAATCAAATTTTAAATCTGAGTCAGTCCGTATTTTATCTAACGTCATTATTCATTAATAAGTGTGCGATATATTCATAATGGCGGAAATATTCCGATAAGTTTTAATAAGTCTAAGTATTTTATTTACATCATTTAGTCATCGAATAGAATGTAATTGAAAAATTAGCTTCAATGGAATTCAAATTAACTGCAAACTGTCGAATTCACTGAACATATGGTATAGTCTTTCATATGCACTCACAGACAAGCACACACAAATACACACTCACACACGCGCACGCGTCAGACATACGCACGCACAGATATGCACACACATATATAGGATATGCCCAACAATACATATACCTGTTAAGTGCTCGTGACTCACTTAATATTAATTTCTCTTTAGATTTAACCAAGTAGAAATAATGATGGAAGCCAGACTACGATTTGAACAGAGTAAATTCATCCTAAACTTCAATTAAAACTTTGTAAATGTTGCTGATGTATGAAAAAGGTTTAGGAGGGTGTTTCGAACAGTTCCACTTCCGTGACGTTAGCATCACTCGGAATATAAACGAGTTTGAACCACAATAACTGTCCACGAGAAACTGTCCACGAGAAAGGGCATTAGAAACGTTTTTTTCAGATAACAAGAAAGTCTGTACGAGGAGCGAGTCGTTGGAAGCGTCAATTTGACTGTGAAGTGCCACTGAAAAAAGTGCATCTCAAGAATAGCCGATGCTCTCAATGAAGAAAATCTGGATCAAAGAGGGATTTTACGAGTGGCATGTAAAGAAGTGTATAGAATAGGCATACTTTCTAAGCAAGATAGTTTGATAAGGTAAGGACAATCTAAATTCAAAGTGGGGACCTGAAAATCCGCATATTACGGGGAAAATCCATATAATTGATGAGGAGTTGCAGTACAATGTGGCTTATTAAAAGGGCCAATTCGAGCATTGATTTTAAGCGACTGAAAATGGTCCCATTTACTTGAACTTACTGCAACAATCTATTCTGACATGACATCAAATGTTTTGAAGATGTGGGGTTTATTTCCAGCAAGGTGGAGTACACCACATTGCAATAGTAATTTAATGACTTACTTTAAGTTAGTGCCGAACAGGTGTGTAGGACAAAACGGATTAGTAGAATACCGACCACAAAATAAAGCTTACGGTACAAATATATCAATAGTTAATGGACTGAAAGCAGTCATTGAAGGATATTGCGTACAAAACCCGAACATATTCTTTGACGCTTCCGATCCTATTGCTTCACATTATGTGTAAAACCTGAAATAGAACAGTCATCATTTTGAAATCAGGTGTTCAGAAAATAATAAAATTATCTCTAGAAATTCTATTAACATTTAAATTTTGCAAATGAAATATATTTCCATAAAAACATTACAGTTAGTCAACGTGTGCAGATATAATTGATAGAAACCTGCGTGCGTGTGTATATATATATATATATATAATACACACACACATATGTATATATATATATATATATATATATATATATATATATATATATATATATATACATACACAAGACTGAAGGTGAAAAGAAGAACAGATACAAACAGCGTAATGCACATACAATAGACACATATGCACATACCTATAATAAGTATAAAAAAATAGAGACATAAAAAAAACGCAAATTGTATAAAGTGCACGGATAAAAACAACATAGGTAGCGAAACCATATACACACACAAACACACATACTGTAACTTCACAGACGGCTGCAGCAATATCAACAACACGGTTACCAACGACAACAGCAACAACGGTAACAACAATGGCAAAAGCAACAACTAATAACCCCGATGGCAGCAGCGTGGGTGAACACAGAAACACAGGGAGTCACAGAAATGCTACGAGATGTCGCGTTCAAGCGCACCAGCAGCAGCAGCAGCAACGTGGTAGGAAATGGGGCTGGGGGAAGGGTCATAGTGCTACGAAGAACAATTACACACACACACACATGTATTGGGTTGGCAACTAAGTTCCCGCTACT
>NC_068992.1:1476193-1478191 GCF_001194135.2 Octopus bimaculoides
ATATATATATATATATAAACATATATATATATATATATATAAACATATACGACATTAAAGTGGCTATGGGCACTAGACGGCATCACTATTGCCAGAAATAAGAGTCAAAACAATCCATAGTCATGAAAAAGCACTTATGTTAATGACTGATGATGGAATTAAACCCCTTCAGAATCCACCCATGGCTTGCCTCCATTGTCAGTCATTAAAATAAATGCTTTCTCGTTCCTATGAGGGGTTTTGACTGCTATATCTAACAATACTGGTGCTGATTAGCGTCCTTAATCACCTTAGTGACGTATATATTTCTACCTTTCAGTTGTAAAGCTGCGAATAAGCCATCCTTATTATTCGCGTGCACATACACACACGCTCACACACACACATACACACATATATAAGTATATGTATAAGCAAAACGTAAAAGAAGAAATGAAAGATGATAAAACAACAAACGTCAATTAAATGTACGCAGTGAATATATGAAATTGATGTTCGCTCACTGAGAGATTCATATGGGAACATAAGAATGATGTTTCGAGCATATGTCTTCGTCGGAAAGAGGAAAAAATCCAGATAGGACGAGAAGGAGGAAGAACATAACCCAAGAAAAGCACGTGTGTCGTTAGATAACAACACACACACACGCACACACACACACACACATACCACTTTTTGCCTGTGCATATATTTATATTGGAAATATATAAAGAGATGCATGGCGTTGAATCATAGAGGCATTGACACACATTTTCATGAATCTATAGCTATCTGCTGTAGTATCAGGGCATTTTATATTTGAGTTAATTACCTGGTATTGATATATGGAGACAAAACAAACTTTCTAGATTTCCTATAATACCAGGAGATCTATGTTTCTTTAGAAATACACCTTCAGGATAAATGTTATTTCATTTATAATAAAAAAGATTCTTTCTCAAAATTTTCATTTTCAAAATTATTTTTTAGCATAAAAATACAAACACATATATTTCTATGGAATGTTGTTGGAATCATTAACAGACTTGTAGCTCTCTGATAGATAATTAATAAAGTATACGTAAATTTACCTGTTATGATGACGTCTATAATATTCGTTTTCCATATATTTTGCCTGTGTGGGTTGGGTTGGGTTGTGGTGGAGTTAGTAAAGACATACTGCTTCCTATCCTTGAAAGAATCGACTTCAACACACGCCGATAAGAACGAACTGGCAGAAATACTCAAGCTGTTCATTTCTGAATGATACAGACCTGAGATCGTCTACGCCACAGTGAATGTGTGTAAAGCGCTCTCATTTGCTCCAGCGCTATCGAACCCTTGTACTGACATTTAGATTTTATCAGCACAGTTTATTGTAGCACAAGTATCAGAACCATGCTTCCGCACCTATATACGCTCGTTTTTTTTTTTCTTTTCTACTCAGACACAAGGCCCGAAAATTTGGGGGAGAGTGGGGTTAATCGATTAGATTGACACCCTCCCTAGGATGCAATTGGTACTTAATTTATCGACCCTGAAAGGATGAAAGGCAAAGTCGACCTCGATGAAATTTGAACTCAGAACGTAAAGGCAGACGAAGTAACACTTAACATTTCGCCCGCGTGCTAACGTTTCTGCCAGCTCACCGCCTTTATAATTATTTTTTTGTACTCAAGGCACCTCAACTCAAATATTCCCAAAACGTCTTGAAAGATATTGTAGATATAGATGCGTTGAAAGATATTTTTCTCAAAGATAACAAATGAACCATCATCGGGTCAAGAATCACAGACAAGAGCAACAATGTACAAATCGCGGTTTTACCCAAGAAAGTTCTGGAGAGACTGTGAGGCTGTTAGTGTGAAATAAAACCCAATCTGTCTAGAGATGGTGCTCCAACATCCGGGGCTCAAATCATTAAGTCTCAAAGTAAAAGTACAGTATAGTTGCATATATGCATATACATACACACACACACACACACACACACATACACACACACACACACACACATAT
>NC_068992.1:1478201-1480027 GCF_001194135.2 Octopus bimaculoides
TGAGCATATTCATGTATGTTGCCACCCCCCCCATAGACCGTCACTCCCACGACTAAAACCCCATAAATTCATTAATCATAAGCATAAAATGCTATAAACTTTGTAACCCATTAGCTTCATCCAAGCACATAAGTAACTCGGTAACTCTCTAGCAACACATAAATATCCTGTCTATTCCCCACTTTTTGAACTCTACAGAAAATAAAATTTAAACAAATTTCGCAACTTTATTTTATGCAGGTATTCGCACATACATTGATGGTAACGCTGCCCACTAATCCATTAATATAGAGAAAGGATGTTATGCATCTATGAAGATTTAGTGATACAGTTTGATTATCTAATTTGCATTATATATACAGAGTAATTACATTAACAAATTGATATTATACGAATAGGGACAACTCACTACCACCAACTTAACACTGCCAATTCATCGCCAGGACAACTCAACACTAAGACAACCGAACATTAAGACAACTGAACACCAGGAAAATTGATTAATAAATAATTTATTCGTTTTAGAACATTATGAGAAATTTATAAAAATATTAATCTTAATATATGGATTAAATAAAAAAAAAACTTTAAAAATTCGAATAAAAGTAATTTATAAAGAATACAATTATATGTGTGTGTGTGTGTGTGTGTGTGTGTGTGTGTGTGTGTGTGTGTGTGAGTGTGTGTGTGTGCGTGTGTATGCGCGCGTTCCGGAACAATGGTTTGTTTGCTTCACGATCGGCGCAAGCTTCATCAATTTAGCAGTTTGCTTCAGTAGTTTATAGGTCATAACGGCCTATTTAGCCTGTGTCGAAGGTATTTTAGATTTCTCTAAAACATTCAAAGAAGGAATACCAAGAATTCATATTTTCTACCGATGTTGGCACTCACAGCTCTTGAGATCGGCATTAAGATGTAGAAATCTTGAAAGACAGATTCATGAATATATATTTAGACATTTCCTTGTCACCCAAAATGGAAATTCTAAGGCAAACAGAGCTGTGAATGGAGTATACCACAATATGGAGATTCATAAATGGACTACATAAGCTGCAAAGAAACGGCGATGCATTTTTTTAGCAACTGATTGGCGGTCATCCCCCTCCTGCTAAGCTGAAGAAGTATGTGAAGACAGAGGATAGAATTCTGCATATTGTTTCATCTTTTTCAGAACGATCGCCTACAGAATATTTGAGGGGAACTGCATACAACTTTCAGTAAATTTCTAATTTAAATTTTAGCCTTTTATTAAAAATGAACAGTATATCAATTACATTAATTCGAATTTTAAAATTTATGCCATGTATTAAATTAATCTTTTATAAATGCCTGATAATATTATAAAACGAACGAAATAATTCATTAACTAATTTTCCTGGTGTTGAGTTATCCTGGCGTTGAGTCGACAGTGCTGAGTAGCCGGTGTTAAGTTGCCCTGCACCTGAAAATATATATCCAGTTATCCCACTTTGTTAATGAAAACTGTGTAAGATAGTTTAACTGAACAATCCACTCTGTCAATTATATTCTCTAAACACTCATTTGTTTAGAAAGCTTTCCCGATTCTAACCAAATATTGCGCGTACCATAATGAGTATCATTTTCAAGGCTGATTCATCTCTCTTCATTTATACAGCTATAGATAGGAAAAATTAAATAATGGATATTCACCGTACAATTTAAATTTTACAATACAGTATAAGAATATCCATACATACGTGAGAGTGAATTTATGCATATATATATATATATATATATAGTCGTTTATTTTTCCGTGATAGAAAATTCAACAAATAATACTCCATCTTTTGAGAGATAAATATTCG
>NC_068992.1:1483176-1489237 GCF_001194135.2 Octopus bimaculoides
ATATATATATATATATACATACATATATAGACTCATGTGTTTGTCTGTGTGAATATATTATACTCTAATATGTTTTCCTTTGTACACACACAAGCATAGTTATTAATATGATTATATCATAGTATATTTCACTCAATGTAAACTCTGCTATTTTTTTTATCATACCTTCACGTTATATTATCTGCATTCCAACAGCAGCACTTTCGCTAAGCATCAAATACATGACTATGTTACAATTTTTTCTTCTCGCGCTATCCATCATTTCTACTACGTATATCTTTTTGGTTAATAAAATATGATATGTTTTACGATGTTCGCCCGATAGTCAAAAACTAATTTATAGCTAGGTTGCTAGGTAAACCATCGTTGTAGGGATATGTGTAATATCGTCAAGTTATTTGATCTATAAACAGTTAAATTAATTTTCCATAATTAATGATGGTGGCCGTATCTTGACGCGTGCTTTGAGATTCTAGCTACCTTTATACTAGCAATGCTGTATTTCAGAAAGAATAGTAATTTATGACATCAATTATTTGGAAATTATTATATATAGTCATTATTTCGAGAGGGCACCTATATTCCGACCAATCCTTTCTCATTCGAATACAAAAACGAAAATGTTATACACGAACGAATGCATTGTACTATAATTGAATTGCAGCCAGCAAGAAAGGCTTGCATATGACTTAATAACATCATAATTCTTTTTTTTTTTGTATGTCATTTCAGACTTCTAATTAAATCAAATGTAAATATATGGACGATGTGATACCTAATAATTTTTTCGGGTTCTTATAATATAATTATGATGAAACGCAAATGGCTTTCAACGAGGAATATAAAAGATGTTACGCATACTTCCAATTTCAAATTATCTCATTTCCAGTGATCATCGCCCTAATATTGATTTCATATTTTGATATTAGTCCAGCAATTTCGGAGAAAAGACTAAACCGATTACATCATTCTCAGTGCTCCACTGGCACTTATATTTATCGATCACATAAAGATGGAAGACAAAGTCGACCCCGGCAGAATTTGAACTTACAACGTACAAATAGACGAAATGCCGCAAAGCGGTTTGCCCTAATATTTATGTTATTGCACTTTGAACCGTGCAAACTATAGAAATTGGAACATCTTGTAGTCATCTTTCCGATGCACGTAAGTATTAGGCGAATGATTATATAATTTCTGAAGCGATATATTATCCATTCATCACTTCATATGACAATTAGGTTAGTAAAATCAAGTTCCCTTAAATCATAAGCTCATAATATTGTACAATATAATCGCTGTGATATAATTCAGTTTAAATTAAAATAAACGAGGGAATGTTTGCCAAACACGTCAGTTATTAACTTGAATCATAAAAGCAAAACAAATCGATTATGTTTTTTTACCAACATCTTGTCTTACGATAACCATACACCTCAAGTAAACGGTTTTGTCCCCTTGAAAATGAATTAACAAGAATTACATATTAACGTCCCATACCGTACAATGTATATTTATTATAATACAATCATAAGCTTACTTTCTATTCCCCATATTTATCTGTCTTCTATTCATATTATTTATATTCATATTTCTCTGTGCTTGATTTATTCCATCTTAAAGGGCATATTTTTATAGTAACTCTAACTAAAATAAAATGAAACGTATTTACATCGAACACTCTCTAATTAGTAAAATCTATATCGAGATTCCCTCTCATTTGTATGCCTTTGAAACTAAGCAAAAATTTCTAGAACAAATTGAAGGTATAATTGTCCTTGAAGTGGGAGGGAGATTTACCATGGAATGAATATATTTCCATATCTCCGTAAAAAATAAACCAAAAATCTAAACGATAAAAGGAAACGGCTATTGCGAATAGAACAGTAACAGAGGGTCATGATTTATTGGTAAAACATATTTGCAGAAGCTATGTTATTGTGACAGGCAAAAATATCATAATTAAGCGATGCCTACACATTTTCTATTGACATCGAAGTGATTCATGACTGGTCTACTTGATATGAAAACGTACAGAAAGAAAATTGCAAGTTTTGGTATTTACTCGAAAAGTCTTCTCTCTCTACCAATTCATAAGCTTTATTGCATATTTATAATCTACTCTCATATCAGGATTAAATCTACCGGGTCACTCGAATGATACTTTATTTTATTGATCCGAAATCACGAAAACATAATTAACCTTCTACTCTCCCTTACTCTCAAAGCTGACTAGTTTTGTGGGTGTAAGCTCGTAGATTGCGAAGTATATTCCTGGAACTGATGAGTAGCAATCACTTCCGCCAATTTGGCATTTCGGAAAGGGTCACCAGGTCGTAATCTTGTACTTGCAGTTCTTTTAGAAAACTTCGGGCCAGAAGGCTTGCATATGGCTTTTTATTACAAAAGTTTTGCAGCCGAGTTCCTGCCCTACTCAATGAATCTCATCGGCCGTATTTCCGTACGAATACTAATTTAACAGTATATAATAAGCTCGTGCATTTGCACGATATAAAATACCGCTGATCCCTTCAAACCCTTGTCGTTCTTCACAAATATTGACTCTCAAAAACTGCACATATTGCATCAGAGATCAGAATGCAGGTCATGTTTTAATGTAAGTTGCGTTAGCCATCACTTACATCCATGTATTTAGATGACCAATGTACCCTGGTGCATGGCTTATTGCTGAGGGTATTCGGCCCACGATCGTAAGATCCTGAGTTTTGATTCCTGTAGGCACGTTGTGCTCTTGAACAAGACACTTTATTTCACCTTGCTCCAGTCCATTCAGGAGGGAAAAATAAGTTGTACCTGCAATTCAAATGGCCAACCATATCACATTCGGTTTGACGCTGAATCTCCCCGCGAACTACATTAAATCTACGCGTGTTTGTGGAGTGCTCAGCCACTTGCACGTTAGCCTCTTGAGCAGGCTATTTCGTCGATCAAATTAACTGGAACATTTGTTGTCCTCAATGATGGAGTGGAAAGATACTCTCCTATAAAATTTTATTATGAGGGCGGGTTCTTACACTTCAGCCTGTCTATTACTTTCATTGTCAGGATTGAAAGTGCACATCAACCCACGTATTAATTCGTTCGGAAGATAAAACGATATCCCATCCTTTGGCTAGAGTTTTGCAGGATTTACAAAAGATACATCGTATTTGACTGAAACATAATTACAGCATTTCCGCCTTTTTCATACTTTAAGAAAATCTTGGAACGAGGAGAGTGAAGTTTTCGTAATACAATTCTGTTTCGTAATACAAGTTTTCGTAATACAATTCTGTTTCGGAATACAAGTTTTCGTAATACAATTCTGTTTCGTAATACAATTCTGTAATACATTCGTTTCCAGCAGGTACATGGTTAAGTTTTAATGTTCATTGTTGGACGAGATATTTAAAGAGGAATACTTGAATTGTTATTTGTTTGCATTGTTTCCTTCGATATTGTTATTTTTGTGCGAGTCTATAAATATACTCTGGTGTCAGGAATACAAGATAAATAAGATTTATTTATGTTCGTATTTTCCTGTATTATTTCTTGCCTGTATGATTAATATACAAATGTTCTCTTAATTAAATAGGCGTATATTACATTGTTTGTCTTGCCACCATATTGTTAAGATAAAGAAAATTTTAAATGTCCAAATAATTCGTCATATTTAACCAAAGCTCAAAGAAAGAAAATAATCGTTATTCAAAACTTTGTTCGAAATGTATACTCACAAAACTTCAGAAAACTGTTCAACTATTAAAACCACTTTGCTTCGTAATCTGTAGAGTAGAAACGGGAAAAACTAATAGTAAGAAGTAAAGATAATTCATTTCAATTATGACCCAAGCTCGGCAGTTTTAAAGGGAGAATATCTCTCGATTACAGGGATTTCAATTCATATCTGGTACCAAATTTTCCTACGTGACCAGCACGATTTGAATAATAATTTCAAATTTTGGCACAAAGTCAAAAAGTTGGAGGAAAGGGCTAAGTGGATTGCATCGATTCCAGTGTTCAACAGGTTTTTTTTTTATTTTATCGACCTCGACCGGATGAAAGGCAAATTCGACCTCGGCAGATTTTGAAACCAGAATGTAAAATCGTGCGAAATGCCGATAAGCATTTTGGCCTGTGTGCGAACGATTCTGGCCGCCTTACATGATATGAATAATAATGACTATGACAACGATGTTTTTTTTTATATCAACCACTAATTGTTTACCAAAAAATCGATGATGGGACAAGTTATCACCATACAATCTAAACATACATGAAGGTTTCCAAACAGTAAAAATAACACAGCAGTAAAGCACAAATTTCGCACAAACATTTTCGCAAAGTGGGGAGATATCGGAGCACTGATCGATTAAACCATGCAAACGACAATCTCCACTGTCATGTAAGCCATTTCGCTTCCTACTGCTGCGTATACGTATACCAGCATGCGGTCGCTTACAATTGTTTTCCTAATTATGTGGTGGTAGCCATAAACCCGCCTCTTCAGCCTATAACTGTCTGTGTTTGAACTTTTCCATTCCTTTCTTTGTCACACTTGCATATTTCATTCAAACTCACCATTCCAGTTGTAGTATGTTGAACTGTATAACTAGACCGTCAAGTCTTTTTCCATGAATGATTGTTGATTTTTTTTTTCTTTATAGAAAGAAATGCTATTCTCTACATGAACATATTCGCATCTCATATATTCACAACTTTGATTTTCGCTAATGCTTAATCACGATTTCGTACGGCTACCTGCAATTTTTTCCTTTCAGTTCTTCTCAAAGCGCGTAATTTCGTTTTATTATTATTTCTTGTCCCAGTGAAACATTGAAGCAACTTACTTTCCTCTACCGTAATATCTTCTTCCTCTTTGAAGTAAAACTGCTTTTCACTTACATTTCTACTTCTTATTGATTATTCGTTGATCTTTTCGCTCATCCAATCCCACATATCTGTCGTTTATGTTCCCCCTGTCTGCTGATATATTCCAAATTCAATTTACATAGCCATTGTCTTTTTTAACAACTGTTTGATTCTTTTTATACATAGGTCTCTTGTCTGTTACACATAACGGCTCTCTTTCTCTCTCCCTCTGTCTGTCTCTCTGTCTGTCTGTCTGTCTGTCTCTCTCTCTCTTTCTCTCTCTCTCTCTTTCTCTCCCTATCGTATTTACTGATGTCTAAATCTTATTTTCCCAAGATTACATTTGTAGTATTATTCCATGAACGTTCTGTTGTCATTTCGAAATCATGCTTTTGGAAATAATGATTTCATTTATTTGCCACAAGGGCGAAGGATGAGGGGGGGGGTCGATACAGAGACAGACATAAATTGTTGGGGTTTACATATAATAATGAAATTATGAAAATTAGGATACAGGGTATACACTGGAAGAGAAGTGAAATACGCATAGCGTACAAAGGTAAAAAAAACGTGGGAGGGGTGACACAAATGTGGCCCTCCTGATATAGGAACGCTTTTAGGAATAATCGAGGAACGCCACTATCCGAGATTTCCCTGAAACCTCATGAGCAAGTGCCCTCTCCAATTCCTTCTCTCCGACTCATAGGTCTACACTTAGAGAGGCACCATCTCTTCTTGCCATTTTCGCAACTTTCACTTACTTTTCAATAAGCTCACTCGAGGACAGCATTTCCCTCTCCACTCTCAGTTTCCTTTTCAAGTGAAACTTGAAGAAGTCAATGAGTGCTCTACCAAAGCGGAACGTATCTGCCCTCAATCCTTTCAGCCTTGTCCACCAAACAACCTCTTTCGCATCAGCTGCCAGGCAACGGAAAACTGCATTGCCTGCCCGACTGAAGGAGGGCGGCGGTCAATCATCACTAAAGACTCGGCCGACAGACGGATCCGTCCCACACGTGACAGCGTCTGTTCAACAATACCCCACAAGTCAACAATGTCCGGAGACTGAACGAGGGCGTGCAGAACGGTTTCGTCACTCGAGCTGTTAGCTCCCCCGCGCGAGGGTAACACTGCCAGGTCATGAACATATGGAAAGTATCCATGATAGTTCCCAACCAGAAAATTCTCC
>NC_068992.1:1489350-1492429 GCF_001194135.2 Octopus bimaculoides
ACTGGTAGAGGGTTGTAAGCATCTGGCGACAGTCTAGGTGTCAGCTGCTCAGTTTTGGTATTTTCTTCACTCAGCACGGCAACTCCGCCAAGGAGACGAGCTGCGGAAAGACGAACCTGACAAACGGAGCCCACACACGCTCACCGTCCGAAAATCGTTGCAGGTGGCGTCATCAAAGCGCGTGTCTTCGGATTAGGAACCATGGCATACCTAATCCGCTACTCAGGAGATGCTGGCAACAGACTGACCACCTTATCATTGGAACGCATCCCTTCTTCAAGAAATTAAATAAGAGACGCTCCAACCTGGTCAAGCATTAACCGGGACAAGATACAACGGTCAGGTGGTAAACGATAACAGGCGATGTAAGCATTTTCCATCTCCGCCCGACTTCTCAGGGATTGCTTTCTTTCAGCCCATAGATTCATTTCACCAAACTTCAAAAATACACAAAAATTAACACTTGTATGTTTGGAGAATATTCGGATTCGCTATCTTACTTTGAATAGACCGAACCTTCTGTCTTAATTCCAGTTTGCATTCCTGAATGACTAATTTGCCTCATATTATCTATATACGGAGAGAGATGCTAATAATTACCTACTAACAAATATTATTTCGTAATATAATAGAATCTCTCAAAGCAGAATTCTCTATAAAATAATCAATGGTACAATGTTAACATTAGCTCAGATTCTATCATATTTTACTTGTATTTTTCCTTCATAATTATTATGGTTCATCTTTGTTAGTGTGTTATCGACAGTGATTGTGAGTTTTAATACAGAAGCCATTAAGCATTCATCGGTTTATAAGTGGTTATAACAATCTTTGTATTTCAGTTATCGGTATACACTATTAATTCTTGCTATCCATTTGTATTGAGATACCCCGTATCATTATTTATAAATTTCCTATAAGACACTGAGCATGTTTTTCTTTTCCTTTTGTATATTATCTTTTACATTATTGTTTTAATATGTTTGCCAACATTTCATGGAAAGAAATAGGTTATAATAACAAAAATGATACACATTTACTTGCATGCAAATAAACTGTTACAAACATGCATATATATACACGGACACAAATGATGTATATATTTATTTATTTATTCATTTATCAATTTATATGTATATAGATGTATGTATGTATGTATGTCTGCCTGCCTGCCTATCTATCTATCTATCTATCTATCTATCTATCTATCTATCTATATGCATGTACGTATTCATGTATATATATATATATATATATATATATATATATATATATATATATATATATGTATATACACATATGTGTGTGTATGTATGTGTATGTGTGTGTGCGTGCAAGCGCTTCATATTCATAAATATTCATGTAATGATCAATATCATAGAACTACAGCAGAACGATAAAGAATGTTTAAAACACCCGAGGTTGATTATTAATCGTATATGATAGCGTTGAATCTAATATTTATCTTCTTTCACAGAAATATCCGCAGGGAATCTTTTGCAGCTTCTTCCACCCCCCTATTTAATTGTTTGTTATAGATTTCGCATTTAATTCCTGTCAGGAATTAATTAAGTTAGCAATTATACTTCAATCCATAGAAGTGTAAAGAAACATTGAAACTTTATGCCTTCGATGACCTGAGACTAATTATTTCTTCGGTATGTCTAACCTGTTATTTAGATTTTCTTTGAAAAATGATTTCTAAGTAGCAAAACATATTGAACATGTTTCAATTAGGGTATTGTATATCATAGTGTTATACAGCAAAAAGCAGCAAGTTTGCAGATTTGTTTAAGAATCGGATGAAATATCTTCCGGAATTTGTTCCAGCTCCTGGCGTTCTGAGTCCAAATCAAGTGGACGTCGTTAACGATGTCTTCCATCCCTGTTTGGTCGATATACAAAATGTTTAGCAAATAATGAGGTCGATTCCTCTCCTCCAGTAAATCAACATACAACTTCTCTGTGCAAATACTGTCCGTAATTAAACCGAGGAATCTCTATGATCAAGTAATTCCCCGGATGTACCTTTCATTGCCACAATAGTTTAGTCGATATTTCTTTCTATCCGATCTTCACCGAAAGACCTCAAGTTAAATTCTGTTCACCAATGCTAAATATATACGTGTTGCACTTGTGCATATAATTGTAAGTTATCCATTACTAATACTAGCTCATTACTGTATTTAGTTAATACTTATCATTAAAGATTATGTTATATTAATGAACAAAAGAGAGTGCATATTAATCACCGCATATTTCATAAGTACCAATGCCTTATGGCTCTGCTTGAAGAATAGTTGAAATGATTAATTCAAATGAGCCAATAAAGCCAAGTGCAATTAGTTGAGTTGTTCAACGAATAAAGATCAGTGGTTAAACCAAACTTTATAAGTGCAAAATAGGTCGAAATGCAATGTTATTCAAATTGTAAACCGTTTTATACAACTAATCCACATAAACATTTTCCGAGTAATTTCATTTATCATACGTCGAGAACTGTCGTAATCCTTTCTACTTTGCACAACGTCTGAAATTCTGGGAATGTGCTTAATCGATTTCATCAACTCCAGTGCTCTCCCCGAAATGATGAAAGACAAAATCGACATCGGAGTAATTTGAAGTCAGGACGTATAGACGATTAAATCGTTGTTAAGTATCTTGGCTGGGTCGCTAAGAATTCTGTTGAGTAACCAATAGAAGTTATTGAGTTTTCAATCGAAAGAAATGTTACTGATCTTATCGGCCCGAAGCTATAGTAGAAGACACCTGCGCAAGGTGCCACGCAACGGAACTGAACACGGGACCATGTTGTTGATCAGCAAGCTACTTACCACACAGCCACTCCTGCGCCTATATATACATACATATATATGCATATCTATTTGTATATATGCATATGTGTGTCTGAGTGTGTGCGTGCGTGCACACGTGTGGGAGTGTGTGTATATTTCCATATAGATATGTAGTTATCCATAGATACATAGGTATCGTCTTTCAAGCATGAATGCACATTATACACATGCGTCCTTTTCTATGTGCGTGTGCATAAATACATATATATGTATAAATATATATA
>NC_068992.1:1494560-1498603 GCF_001194135.2 Octopus bimaculoides
ATAGATAGATAGAGATACACTTACACATATATATGTAGAGATGCACACACATTCATATATAGACACTATTGCAGACTATTGACCAAATATTGACAAATGAATCTGTATTACAACTGCTTTATGATAATACATCTTCATTCATTCCTTTACGTTCCCTTACCAGGCCTAAATGTGGAAGATGTCATTTAAATGTTTCCTGCCATAAAAAACAGAAGAGAAACGCAACTCGAAGAGTTTCAGGTCGATAGACATGCTTTAACTTCTACAACCGACTCTTTTTCTGACTTTTGAATCCTGTTTTAAAATGTCTCTACATGCAGAGACGTACTGCAGGTGGTAATGTTATATGCTAAGTAAGTAAAGTATACTTATATACTAATATAAATAAAAAGTCCTACATTTTTTGCTACTAAAACTAGTTCCGAAAGATAAGTGAATTCGCAGACGACAGTGGTAAATACTTCAAACCTCTGATATGACTGAAAGTTTATGTTTGAGTTTTACTAACAATAAACAATTTACCTGAAAGAAAACTCATTTGTAGTTTTTTTAGTTTCCATTTGAAGGCTCATAACTGCAGGACCGTGTTCATTGCATATTGTACTAAATCGTAGTTATCTGAAATAACAATGGAGTATTTGAATATGTCACGTTAGTATCTTGATAACCATGTACCTCTTATACATGCATTCTATTGCATGCATTCTTATACATGCATTCTCTCTCTCTCTCTCTCTCTATATATATATATATATATATAGATGAATTGATATATGTATGTGTATATATATGGATGAAAGGATATATGTATGTGTATATAATGTATATACATACACACATATATTTATATGTTCATATGCACATATATATCATGCATGCAATAGAATGCATGTATATATATATATATATATATATATGAATATATAAAATCCTATGTTTGTATATGAATATAAATGTGCATAGCTATGAGGTTTCACATTGCTAGTTATTTATATTTGTGAATTCAGATGATATTATGGATGTGCATGCCATACAAAGTATTTACGAACACACTCATATACACACACACATACCTATGCCAAGAAAGAGAGAGAGGGAGAGAGAAAGAAAGGGAGAGGGAGAGAGAAAGAAAGGGAGAGGGAGAGAGAGAGAAAGAGAGAGAGAGAGAGAGAGAGAGAGAGAGAGAGAGAGAGAGAGAGAGAGAGAGAGAGAGAGTGGAAAATAATCTTGTGAATACGTTTAAACATTGCAAGTTTGTATTTTCGATAATCGATTCTATTAAACATCGGTTGAAAGCGATATCAATAGAACAAACAAACAAACAAATAAACAAATACCACAGCGAAACGATGTAGCAGCGGGTCATAATTATATCGGTTCGAGTAATTAGAAGCTTCTGGAATATGAAAGCGAATATCGGAATTGAATGATATTCAAAATTAGTTAAATAACAAGATGAACTCATTACAATATGTGAAACAGTGTGAATTTAGATTTGCAAGTCTTCTTTCGTTGCAGTAATTACGATTTCTGACATTGTCACATGACTGTACATTTTGAGCGGCGATATCGTTCATTAAAGTTTGTTTTTTTTCGATTATATCGATCCATGTATTTGATTTAAAACAATTTCATCAACTCGATGGAATAAATGGCAAATTGGCCTCGAGTGTGATTAGAACAAAGAACACAAAGGATTATTATAATTTTTTTCTTTTATTTTCCTATCTTCGATAACGATGTTCAACTGACAACTTCGTCCATCTTGGATTATATGCAATAATTACAATTATGATATTATTTTCTAGGGCTACTCTTCTCTCTCTCTCATTATCATTCTATACATGTGACTGCGTGTGTTTAAGTGCCTATATGTGTATGTATATGTATATTTATATATGTATGTATATGTATATATACATACATATATATTCATATATATACACACACACACATATATATGTTGGCCGCTATGAATGTATTATTAAATATACGACAGTGTCCAAGTTTAATGCTCTCATTTATCGTGACCATTGATATTTTCCTAATAGCTTTATCAGCGCGTTTTAAATAATAACGTTTTAGACGTTAAGCAACGTCTCTAAAACTACAGGTTTGTATGTTCAAGAACTACATTTAATATATTTGGTGTATGAGTTTCTTTTTGCATACTGATTGAATTCCTGTAACTACTTCTTTTCCACCATTATTATTGTGCATCAGCAGTCACGTGCTGATGAGCTTATCGCGGTAAAATTTTGATTTCTAGGCAGGTTTGGTGTCAGTAGCCACGTGAGAATTGACTGATGTATGTGTTTGCATGTGAATTTGGCATATTCTGATATGAATATTGTTTCCATAATAAACCTGATTCTGTGTCGAATACAACAAATCTTCAGTAATCATTTTCCAATAGCTCCATGTTGTAAGTGCATGATGAGCCTACGTGAGAGCATTGCATTGGCCTCTACATAAAATATAACAGCCGTGTTAAATTTCATACCTTGAAACTAAATTCCGTAGGAAAATACAGGAGGTAAATTCTTTTAAAATTCCACAAAAAAAAAATATAAGATTAATTAGAAAAACTATAATTACATCCAGTTCTGTATTTAAGAGATGAGGAATTATGTACATTATTTACATTATTTGCACTTGAGGGATATTTGTCCTCATCTTGTTTGTTCGTTAACACAGGGTTTCGGCTGATATATTCCTCTAGCATTCATCAGGTATCTTGGGGAAATTTTGAACCTTTCAGGTTCCATGTATCAAATCTACTTACAAGTCTTGGTCGTCTCGAGGCTACAGCAGAAGACACTTGCCAAGATGTCAAAAAATGGGATCGAACCCGGAACCATGTCATTGGGAGGCAAAGTCCTGAGCACACAGCTACGCTCGCGCCTATGTGTTTTAATAATAATTTGCTCCCTAATTAATTTAATTTTGGATTTAGCAATCTGTTTTATCTTATTAATATTCAGTATTACCCAATCGACTCTTAGATCTGCCTAACACAAGCTGGCGGCGAGGAACCATTCGCTGAATCTTGGCTGATTAGACGTAAAACATCTGCTTCATCGTTTATTACAACGTGGGTGACTGATATATATATTATCTGTTTTATTTTATTGCCATCTATCAGAGAAACGCATTGATCCATGTCTTTTGCGGCCTGATATAAGCAGCGAATTCAACGCAAATGTTCCCGTGGAATTGATTAGACGGCTGCCGAGAATAATAGGGAGAATATTATTTCAGTGGATCGATATCGAAAGGAGCTGGGACTGACCGTAACTGTTAGAGCGGATGCTTCTATATATATGATATGGGTAAGTAAAAGAAATGGAATATAGTGTGTTGGGATGTGAGAGTGGTTTTCACAAAGCCAATAAAATAATATATAAAAAAAAAAGCAAAAAGCATATACAGTATGAACATGGACGTGAGTTAGGTATGAGAAATGTTTATTTACATGGAGCCTCCTGAAGTTTATGAAATCGATTTTCTGCATCACAACCGGCATCTTATGATTGATACTTTATTTGGCAAAAATATATATGATTTTGAAAGTGAACATAATTTATTCATTTTATCATATGTAAAACAAGTTAAGGTGAAAAAAAAATAAATAAATGTATAATGCCATTCATTTTTATTCCTTTCCTCTCTCACACCGGAATAAAAGATATATACCCCATGGGATTCAAATTTGGATTGATTTCAATCTACCTGATAAATATTTCGTCATATTTCACTTTGTTTATAGAAATATAACAAGGTAGTATTGATTACATTGGAGTCTTATATTGTTCTGTATTTAAGAGATAAAGAATTATGTGCATAATTTACATTATTTACATTTGACGGATATTTGTCCGCATCTTGTTTTTTGTTAACACAACGTTTCGGCTGATATACCCTCCAGTCTTCATCAGGTGTCTTGGGGAAATTTCGAACCTGGGTTCTCATTCCTAATGTATTTTCGATGTTGTTGTTGTTATTATCATTATTATTATTATTATTATTATTATTGTTATTCA
>NC_068992.1:1499528-1506609 GCF_001194135.2 Octopus bimaculoides
CATTTACTATTTGTTTATATATATATATATATATATATATATATATGTGTGTGTGTGTGTGTGTGTGTGTGTGTGTGTGTGTGTGGATATTTCTGTCTTTGCTTGACCCACCCACTGTCACTTGACAACATTTTTTTCCTATCCTTCAAATTGGTGTGCAATTCCTACAACATTTTTAGTTGTAATGTAGTCACTTGCCAGACTTGATTGAGCATATCTTAACTCAAATACTCTCTACATTCGATCATCATTTCTCTACATCAGTTTTCCATATTTGCGAGAAACGTGATTGGTATTTCTAGTAAGTAAATTAACTGCGTGAGGTACGAGACAATGCCTTGCGGCTGCCATTCTTTCCGTTTGCGTGCAGTGAGACATAATTCCCTAAAAAATATTAGGTAGCAAAACAATCTGAGGAATCCGTATTTGAATCTGATTAAGTCAACGTATGTTATTGGGTAAATTTTAAAGTTTATTTACTGAAACACAATTTTATAGATTTGATGTTTAATTTTGCATCATGTATCACTTGGAAATATATTCTCACAACTTCAGCTCGGCTGATAATCAAGATTTTTGGTTACCACTTCTCTCGTATGATTGCATATCAGGTTTGTCGTGCGTAATCACCATGTGCTACGGATAACGAGTGCGTTGCAACTGATTTTGTCTGCATATTGATAGCAACGTGTTCCGTGTCGCTTATTTGAAAGTATATTTGTTTTGAAACATTCCACATACTTATATTTATCACAGATTTCTGTGCTACAGAATGTATGATAAACATTATTTTTCACCAAACCGTGATTCCTTAAATGTGTGATTTATATCTTTGAAAATGTTGTTTATAACAATTGTCACCTACTTGCAAATTACTGCTGTAATGTTATCTCGCTAAGTAGAAAGTAATGTAGTTTTTTATATATTTTTTCACGAATACTATATTATAGTTTCCACCATTTTATCATTCTTTATTTGCATTGCCTTTAGCAGACACAGATTGAAAATATTGTCTTCCACATTCCAACTAAACAAATACATGCTAATATAAGGTAAACCAACCCAGAGCAAATCACACCATACGGCGAGACTAAAAATGTTAATCAATAAACGCATCATTTACTTAGGAAAGAAGAAAGTAACACGTGTATTCAAACAAGTCAATTCAGCAACTACCTCAAGTACTTAAGAGACAGACATTCAGATGCACTCTGTGGTAAGCAATGATGAGTAGCACATATAAGTCAAAGGTAAACAGTTAAAATATACGACAATTGTCTGAGCAAACAATGCACTTTCCTTTCTTACACGTAGCATTTTGTATTGATTTTCATTCGGTCTGATCTTGAGGCTACAAATGTATAAAGAAATGGGATATAATCACGTTTTCCTAAGGCGAGAGAACTGTAGGGGTGTTGAAACAGCGTTAGCTAGGAATCGAAACAGTGTCTAACTCTATTAAGAATTTGCTTATTTTCAAACAAAAGTAAGATATAGGTTTCCACATTAAATAGCTTATGTGGCCTTAATGCATTTGTTATATATATGTAAGTGAAGAATGTTGTTTAAAGGAGGAGTTGAAACTAAACTAGACAAGATTGCAGTTGACTGGAAAAGTTCTACTGTTTAGTAGTTTCTATTCCACTTTATGAAATATTACTACGTTGCCACAGAAATAAGCTATTTGTGGTATTTGTTGAATTATGTAATCCTGTATACTAATGAAATGTTATTTATCGACTTCAAATGAAGGGAAATTGGGATTAGAACTGGGACTAGAATTAAGGTTCCAGGATTTATGTCGTCAGGCTCTCAACTTCACCAAAAGAGAAATTTTATGCATGTAAATCAAGTGTTATGACGGAAGAACACCAACGTTTTTTAGGATAAATATACAATTTTCCCTCAGCAAGTAAATTACATTTGACCGTAAAGTATTTTCGCCTTTTACCTGCTCATTCCATTTATTGAAAAATAAATAAATCCATATGAAATGTGTGACTCAGTCGTATATATCAACAACGACTAAGTGACAATGAGTATGAGGCATCGAACGATTGGTTTGATCGGCTAGAAAGAGCAAACAAACTCTTCTACTAATGCAGCTAATACGAGACGTTCCTGGTCGAAATATGATTGATCAAAGGCCTCTCGAATCAAGCCAGACATAGGGTTAAATATTACCATCAAGATTTCAGTGACTGTTTATATAGAATTTTTACAGCTTAATCCCATATATATTTGCACACCACAAGTAAAATATTTCAAGGTAAATGTTCACAAGCTTTCAATATGTCGTTACAAATTATATTTGCCTTTCTTCATGATTCTTCTTGTATTACGCTGCTTTCTAACATTATTGTCTATTTTTTCTCATTCTTTTCATTGTCTAGCTAAATTCTTCCCTATAAATATGATATTTTATATGAATTATCCGATTAAAATTCTAAACGCTGTGCATAAATATATAGTTTCCTGTGTTTTGCTATACATGATATATATTTCATTTAAATAGTTCCTTCCGCAACAAAAATTTGATAACAAAGAAAGGAAAACTGTGAGAAGATACGTTAATTTGCTCAGAACGTTACAGCACTTATACTTAAACACATAAAGTTCAAAGTGTCTTTCGGAAAAATTTATTAGAAGTCAACCTATTCCATTTATTAATATACATTCAAAGGATATTTTCCATTTGATATTGTTCTTTGTAATTGGACGAAAGGAAGACTACAGCGAAATATCAATGGAAATATATTGTGTCTTTCTCTAATATGATTTATAAGGAGTTATTCTGTCTACTTGAATGAGGCAAGACAGTTCCGAAAACATTTAGAAGCCCATGAACATTGTTCGGATTGATTCAAATATTTTCTTTAAATATGTTTATAGTTTCCTACAGCTCTTACGATAATATCAATGTATTCTAAGCAATAGCATCATGGCTGCCGAATATACCTCAGTGGAGTAATTAGTAAACTAAATGCACTTTAGTATAAGGTCTCATGGAAATAATATAGAAAGTAAAATATTTGGAATAACTGAGATTATTGAACAATTATTGGAAAGATCTCCTTCAAGTGGTGTATTAAGTCAAGAATCAACACACTTTGGAGATAACTTCTACGATTGGACTATAGATATTTTTTTCTGGTAAAATAAAGATAACTCAAGTAGAGTTAGATGTTGTCTTTATATCCAAGAATGAGTTTTGCTATTATTAGACATCTTCTGCAAAGCATTATTGTACACAATACAAAAGACGAGGTAGTGTCAAAGGTGATAGCACTTCGGATAGAATGCATTGCAAGATTTGTTCAGTCATACAGGAATCGGTGTTCAAATCTGGTCGACGCAGCTGCTACATTTGATCACACTGTACTGGACAAAGAACCAGATTTGTATTGAGTTTGATATTTCCACTATGTCCGTCATATTTCATTTCTCTCTTTTTGTCTCAAACTCGTGACTAGTTAGACCAGGGGATAGATAGATTATGACAATCTTCAAATAGCTGAAACACTCCCCAACCAATACGGTGGAGGAATAATATGATAATATCAAAGAAAGGTTTCTGTCTATCTCTATATCTTTCTATATATCTTTCTATGTATGTATGTATGTATGTATGTATGTATGTATATATGTATGTATGCATGTGTGTATGTATGTATGTATATATGTATGTATGCATGTATGTATGTATGTATGTATATATGTATGTATGCATGTATGTATGTATGTATGTATGTATCTATCTATCTATCTATTTAGCTACGTGGGTGGGATGAAACGTTCTTAACCTGACGATTAGGGAGTGATGCTGCGTGCATTAATTTGAGCCCTTCTTATTAATACCTGGATTGTTTTCGCCAGGTAAACTGGCATCTGATTGTTCAAAGAACACTTCAAAAGTAACTAGTAGAGACTCTTCTTGGAAATGAAGAAATTGGTATCTCGGTGTGATCAGGTAGCTACCGAAAATGGTTTATTTCGCAAGGACATTCATACTGCCATGGTTACTATATTAGATGATGATCAACGTTGCAAAAGTTGGGCAGCTGAATTTATGATGCGAAGGGAAAGACTTTATAGGTAGCTCAAGTTTTGCACGTGCTGCAACTGCCACCACCAAGGAAATATTTATCGTGCACGCAACCTACAGATGGATGATAGGCGATTGACTATAAATTAAATCAAGTGAAATAGTTTTATTTATTATCTTTATTAAGTCAAGTGAAATGTGTTTATTGATTATCTACAAACGTGTCAGTCATTCAACGCAGAGTGCAATGCCAATTTGCTGAGGCAGTTACGAAAGGCTATGAAGAATAAATGCTCAGGGAAAGTGACGAAATGCGTCGTCTCATCCGGAAAATTCTCCAACATACAAGTCCTTCGTTTCAACGGTTGATGTGTGTGACTGTTGCTCTGAGCTGGTTGATCGGACTCCTTGTTCTAATGAGTTGGCTGCATCTGACTATCTTCTGTTACCCAACGTGAAATGAACACTTGACTGAGAAGCAGTGTCACAGTGACCATCACGTCATATCTGCTGTCAATGGCTTTCCTTTTTTTCTTTTTACCAAAAAGAAGAAAACTCCTTCACTAGTTGAATCGAAGCAATGCTGCATCGGTCGAAGAAATGTGTGAACAGCAAAGGGGACTATGCTGAAAACAACTCATTTGGTCACATTCCACGTGAGTATCTTGGTAAGACGATGAACTTATCACCCGACACCTGTATTTATGTATGGATGTGTGTATATGTGTGTGTGCATACAAATGTATATATATATATATATATATATATATATATATATATATATATATATATATATATACACACACATACATACATACATACATACATACATACATACATACATACATACATACATATATAAGTTTGTGTGTGTAGGTGTAGTGATTTCTGTGACGTTTATTAGCTATAATGAAATCGATATATAAGAAAAACCATGGCATTTCTGATATTTTGCCAGGTACCGTGATCATTTTGCTCTCATGTGTTATGTAGAATCATTTATCTTTACTCGTTTGTTATGGTTGCTCTAAAATCAAAAAGAAAAAAAAAGGTAAATGCAAAAGGAGCGATGAACGTTTGGTGTGATCAGAAATAAAGGTAGAATTTATCTGATGCAAGAAGCCCTAAATCTAACAACAGCTTTGTGGAATTACATTAATGTTTGTTCAACTAGTACTCAACATGAAGCAACATATGATCCAAAGACAAAATGTCTGAGGTACTTCAGTCATACCAAAAATTTCTTGGAAACGTATGTCGTCGTACTTTTCTATGACACGTTTAATCAATGTTTAACACTTGATATACATTTCAGTTCATCAATAATGTTAAAACTATGTGAAATGCATAAATAAATATGTGTGCATTTTTCTTTATATCTCTTAACTCTTTAAAATTCCATTTTTCATATTTCCGTCTTAGTTTTGTTAACACTTGGTTTCGAACAAAAGGGATTCCTTGCGTTCACGATCTTACTTTAACGAATTAAATATAGTTGGCATCTGAGCTCTTTCTTGTATGCTATTTAAATTCGTGTGATATGAGTGTGGCATGCTAGTAGTTAGATGAAGTACTCACTTTTGAAATTTCCTTCTGTGGTGAGAAGTGTATTGTTGTGCGTGTCACGTGAGACCACATGAGGGTTTTGTATTGCCCTGTCCAGTGCAACAACAAGTGTTCTGACGTTGGAAGTTTTTCGTTTTACAGTCAAATTTATATCATGTTTGCCATCACCAGTCTGTTCGTTACCTTAGAAGGTTAAGAAAGGCGGTGAGCTGGTAGAATCCGTAGCACACCGAGCGAGATCCTTAGCAGCAGTTCGTCTATCATCACGTTGTAAGTTCAAATTCTGCTCGAATTACACCAGTGTCGCACCAGGCAAGTGACACATACGCTACAAAAAAAAAAAAACCCCCAAAAAAACGACTTGGAACTCATCCTATGAGGTTATATTACTCCGGAAGGATCTTCATTCTTTTTTTATTATCAGCTAATTTAACCCTTTCAGGAGTGGTTCACGTATGGGAATGCATTTAGTTGTATGTAGTTGTAAACAAATTTACATGGACATGACGTGGAGTGAACAATCTGTAGTTAATTGGTCACTATGAAATGGAGACGCAATGCAAATGTATATTTGTTTGAAATTCTTAGAGCTGTCATATAAGTACGGACTGAATGAAACGTTTACTTACCATCCTAAATATACGCAATATCATAAAACACGTAATAATATTTAACAGATAACCAAATAGTAAACATATTTATTGCAAGCCAAAGTAAAAGAGCAAAGGAAACTGGAGGGAAAGCTAACAAAAAAATAAGGGAAAATATAAAAACATATTTAAAAAATGCTAAAATAAGAACTGAGAGAAATGAAATCTTGATAAATCTAAAGAGCAAACGAAAAAAATGTCTTCTTAATATTCATATTTTTCTTGTCTTCTACGCTGTCACAGCAAGCAGTCAGTATATATTGTATGAGAAAGTCTCCGCATCTCCTATGAAGACTGGGAAAAGTAAAATGCCTTTATGTATCATTTTAAAACTACTACCGTTAATGATGTCTTTTGTCGTGATCAAAGCACCTAATTAAGTAGCATTAGACACTCTCTATTTTTAGCACCTATCGTATCATTTCTTTCTTTATTATTCGGTCTGTGGGATAGCTTATACAATAAAAAACTAAAATGATCGTTTTTTTATTCTGTTACGTTTTTTTTTTAAATTTGTAAGAATCTTTTTTAAATGGGCGGTTTCTGTTATTTCATTGCAATATTATTTCCTTCTCTAAATATTAAGTTTTCTTCGAAATAGTGTCTTTATTATATTTTCGTTTGGTGTTCACAATCTTTTTCAAACTACATAAAAATTATTTTACTTTTTTAAATTATATAATAGTTTTTCACCAAAAATATGTAAGAATATTTAAACACGGCCTTCTGATACAAGTTGTAATTAGTCTAAAAGTCACTTTCTAGAACCAAAAGGATACTGCATAACACACACACACACACACACACACACACACACACA
>NC_068992.1:1506735-1513221 GCF_001194135.2 Octopus bimaculoides
ATATATATATATTATATACATACACATAAAAACACAAACACGCACGAATACACACATATATATGGTGAGAAACTTGCACACGCGCTCGCCCACGCATACGCACACATTTACTTGCATAAACACACACACACACACACACATACACCCGTCCGCGCTAATTATGTCGGATGTACAAGGAAAAGAAAATTGTTCAACCTGAACAAACCGAATAATTACACTTATTTAAATGTATATGAACGTTGTGTTTAAATTTGTGTATGTTTTAATGCATTCATATTAATTAAAGTAAATATTGTTTAAAGAAGTTACACATTAATGTCAATCATTCATGAAAATTAAGAATATATTGAACTTCGTTGATTATATATTGAACTAAAATAGCTTTCAACACATTACTTTTTATTTGAAGTATTTACTCCAGGGTGTTTTTATCAAGACCATTGCGAAATAGTTTTTGAAATTAACTTTCCTAGGAGGATACTGTATTTGGTTCTGCCAAGGTTGACTATAATTAATGTGTAAAGTTATGGTTTATTGATAAATACTGGTTCTTAATTTTGTAGATTATAGGATTTCGTGGTAATTGTGAAGTTATAAGATCTGGAAATTTTTCACATCTATATAATTGGCCCCTGATTAAATTAATAAGTTTTTCTCCTTTGATATCACACTTGATCTGATTCCTAATCTATTGCTTCCATCCGTGACCATCCTGCTTTTGTACAACGCCGAATACATTAACTAATAAATTATTTTGATGAGAAATATAATGAAACGTACTGGAAATTAGTTGCGCTTTCTCGCTGGCTAATTGACCACGTAGAGGCTCGATCGTTAAGAGAGAAGGAAAAAAATTTGGAACGATTACTTGATGGCATGTATATAAGAATGTCGCTCTATTAGTTGCTGGCACTGTTTTATATGCTCTAGTACAAGATGTTCGGTATGAAAGCGTGTTATTGTTTTGGGTGATTCTTACAGTACTTTCTGTGATGATTGAGTTATTATATTTGAAAACCTTTGTATAAATTATTTTGTTTGACATAATTCATTGTGTGAGTTATGTTGCTTTTGTTACATACGTTGTAAACTGCTTTCAGTAGACGAATATCATTTCGAATTTGAGTAGCACAGTAACTATCTTGAGTAGCACAGGAAATATTTGAAATGTCTGCCGCGTTCCGAGATACTGAAGGAAAACATAACTTTCTATATGAACTTAACAATTCCTCAAGATTTGTGTATAAAGTGTTACAGAAAATGTATGACAACGAAATTGTACGTGACATATGTTGAGTATTGTAAAAATATCAGAAACAGAAAACGATCAGTTGAAGATTGCGTTGTCGGTGTGAAAAAAAAGTGATGTTAGACGGGAGAGTGTAAGACATTAAATGTACAAAGAAGAAACAAGGTAATATTTACGTGTGTAAACATGAGGAATTGTTGCTTGACGTTTCCAATCGAATGTGTTGCTATTTATTTCTCACATCACTGACAGTAGACAGAATATTCCTAATTTTGTTAGAATCGAAGTGTTGACACATTTGAGGGAAGACATGAAAAAAGGTGTTGGCCTCAAACATATCAGGTTAGTACCACCGCTAGACGTATGAATTACGACTTTGGTCACTGCTTGGAAGTATGGTCTAGAGCGAGAAAAAGTGTGATATGCGACATATATATCCAAACATTCTGAATATATGATGTTTGATTGTGTGAGTCTCAGTTGATAAGTGTCTTGTTAGACATTATATTTCCTTTCCTATCTTGTTTATGAATAAAGCTGTGGTGCATAAATCCCCACTCCAAAAGTTATTGTGAAGTTGTTCCATTGATATGAAGTTTAGAAAACTGACAGAAAAAATTATGAAGTTTGGAAAGTAGAAATGCTGATATTGCACTGAAGAAATATAATGTGAGTACGGGCGAATCCATTTATATGCGATTGCGTGTATAAAGGATAATCTCTCTCTCTCTCTCTTTCTCTCTCTGTCTCTCTCTCTCTCACACACACACAAACACACACACACACACACACACACACACACGCACACACACACACGTACATACACACATACATAGACGCACGTTTTCGAATGAACAGGAACAATAGCACCTGTGCTGCGGATAGTTATAAGTAAAATGCTGGAAGATATGTCTAGACAGAAAACTAAGCTCACACTTATCTGGACAGATTATTGACAATAATAGACGGTGCTCCACATATGTGGTATTTGGGAAGTATGCATTATATAGTGACAATGTGAAACAAGTATATTTTATCGAAACAAATATGCAAAGCATTAAATCTTACCTTATGCTTTAGTAGGCGAATAGTGTCCTTTCATTATCAACTGTACTAATCAACTGCATTATTTAGGATTACTAAAATTTATTACTATACTCTTGCAAACTACAAAACCATTAATCACATTACAAGTGTAATGTCTTCAATAGCTATTTCTTCAGTAGATATTTCTTCCCCTGGCACTCCGTCGGTCACGACGACGCGGGTTCCAGTTGATTCGTGAAATTAAAGTGCAAGTGTTTGAGCATTCTACAGACTCGCACACCTTTAGAATAGTCCTCGGGAAGATTCGACGCGAGAGAGAATAATAAAAGGCTAGCCATTTGAAAATACAGGTACAACTGATTTTGCCAGCTGTGTGGACAGGAGCTAGGTGAAATAAAGCGCCAGGAATCGAACTCACGACCTTTCGATCGTGAGCCAACTACCTTTAACGGTGAAGTCAGGCGCCTTCATCCGACGGACATCATTGAAACACACCATCCAGTTTTCATAAAGGATATTGTATATTGATTGTCAACTTCACAGATCAGATCACTACAATAGTAATTAAAGTATATGAAATTGATCCAACCAAGCACCAAGCTTTCAATTTTGCATCAGTATTGAACAAAATTCCGCGCATAGCATTTGAAAGAGATCGAAAGAGGTGGAAATCCGTTGTTGCCAAATCAGGAGAGTATGGCAGGTGTAGTAGCACTTCCCAGCCATGCGTTTGAATGGCTTCCTTCCTCATATTGGCGATATGAAGGCGGACGTTGTCGTGAAGCAGAAGAACTCCATGCTGCCGATTAGGTATTTTCTCTTGAAAGGCGTTTTGAGCCGTTCCATCGTTGCTTATGCCCATGAGTTAAGCGGTGACGAGCAAGCAAACTAGCGGAGATTGTGGCTCGTTGATTTTTGTTGTTGACATTTAAAACATGCGGACCTCATGCTCCATACTTCTGAACCTTTCCCATCGAGTGAAGATGCTTCTCTATAGCAGTGTGGGAACGTGCCATTTTCTCCTATCAGTTCTCTTGTCATTTGACGAGAATTTTCGTGCAAAAGTTGGTTTAATCGCTCTTCATCAATCTCAAATGGACGGCCAGGACGAGGTGCATCTTTGAGTTCAAAATTTCCATTTTTGAACTTGGCATACCAATCACGAGCGGTTCTTTCAGCTACGGCACCGTCTCCATACACAGCACAAATGTCGTGAGCAGCTTTTGCGGCCTTAGAAACTTGATTAAAAGCAAAACGAAGGCGTCGAAAATGTTCGTTTTTCTTAACTTGACATTACATTTTAATGATCTGAAAATAAACAAACATCGGCTAAAATTAACTAGAAAAAAAAAATACATTACAGAATGATTCAAATATAGAATTCTCGAAACAAAAAAAATAAGATGCCAAAATTTAAGAACAAAATAAACTCCAAAATAAAAAAAAATAGATCAAACGACGGGAACTTAGTTGCCAAACCAATAGTTAGATTACACAAGTTTGCATTTTAAATTAAATGACTGATGATTGTCTCCTTATAGGCCATTCTGAATCATTTTTAATAATGAATTCAAATGTTTTTAGTTTTTGCCTATCACGTACAGATTTTCACAAATATTATGATTTTTCTTGTTATTCATTCCGTTTTGTGGCGGATTCTTAGGTAAAATTATGATGCAGTAAAGAACAAATGATTAATGTACAAATTAATAATGTATGTGGGTCTACATATTGACTAAATATATATTTCTGATGCACTTACAATGGTTTTAAAGTAGTTTTACACCTTTTCAAAGTTCTTTTCCTGTGATTTCCTTCCAGCTTTAGGTTGCTGTTTGCAGTCACTTTAGAGTCCAGCAGTAATCCGCCATCATGTTTAGATTCCACCTCCCCTGGTAGCTCCGATCCATTTCTTTAATATCCTGGTGAAATTTCTCACCATGCTCTTCAATGAAATTGCCAAGATTCTCCGGGAAATAGCCAAGGTGTGAGTGAAGAAAGTGAATTTTAACACTCATGTTGCACGCAAGCATTTTGAAGTTTTGCAACATATTATTAACTATGACTTCGTAATTTGAACACCTATTGTTTCCCAAAATGTTCTCGATAATAGACCTGAAGCTCACCTATGTCTATTTTTGAGATTCATTCATGGACTTCTCGTAACCTGGGTCTTTCGTTAGATTACGAATGTCAGGACCAACAAATAATCCTGCTTTTATTTTCTCACTGGTTATATTTAGGTATTTTTCTGAGAGTTACTGCAAACTATGGTCCATCTACAGGCGAAGATTTAACGAACTGCTTCATCAAACCCAGTTTGGTGTGCAAAGGTGGTAGCAATAATTTTGTAGGGTCAATCAAGGGTTCGTACATAATATTTGAATCCGGGTAACCAACGTCTCCCATCTGGCCAGTTTTTAACCATCCAGTGCTTTTCTTTAAGCTCTGCTGTCCAGTTCACATACGAAAAACGGAATGTGTGTATAGCCTGCCTGCTAGCGTAAACGAATGCCTATAATTTTGAAATCTCCACACGCTTGCATGTAGTATTCTGCATACTTTATATTTAGCAAAATTTTTTGTTTACATTTTCATACGTCTCCTCTAGTTGTATAGAATGTCTATACTATTATTATACTATTATTATTATCAGTATTATAAATATTATTATCACTATCACTATCCTCACCACCACCACCACCACCATCACCACCACCACCATGATCATGATCATCATCATCATCATGATCAGTAACAACAGCAACAACAACAACAATAATAATAATAATAAGGTGAGCTGGCAGATTCGTTAGCGCGCAGAACGAAGTTCTTAGCGGTGCTTCGCTTGTCACTACTTTCTGAGTTCAAATTCCGCGGAGGTCGATTTTACCGGCCTTGTGTCTATAGTAGAAAGGATTATTATTATTATTATTATTATTATTATTACTATTATTATTATTATTATTATTATATTATTATTATTATTATTACTACCATCATCATCAGTGGTGGTGGTTGTGGTGGTGGCGGCGGTGGTAGTAGTAGTAGTAGTAGTAGTAGTACTCTTATAATTATTAAATGTCCTAAGTATTTTCAACGTTCGTCAATGAAAACCAATTAACATCATATCGATTTTGCTTTTTTTTATGATTGCGGTGGGGAAATAAACGGGAGATCGGTAATAAATTCACCTAGATCGACATTATAAAAACACAAACATGAAACGGATATAGTACCTGATATTAAAACTGAATATCTTCCAACAAAATGACAACAAACGAACGACATGAAATGAAAACGGATGCAGAGAAGTAAACCAAACAAAATTTGTCGCTGCTACATCAGAATAGCGTTAACACTATAACAATATATCGGGCTTTTAATAACATATATATGAAATGATGTAGAGAGATTACACTGTATATTTTGTTCCACATTGGAAAGACGATGTATACATTCAGAAATAGGCCGTTAACCGGTAGTCTCTTATTTACAGTATATGTTTATAGCTGATTGCTTCCTGTGAAAGAATATTTCATGATGTATATCTAGTGAAAAATACGGATACATGCTGAAGTTTCACTAGCTTGAGCTTCAATAGTTTCCCTCCCAATATCCGAGATACTTTGACCTAAGACTGAACAGAGATTGCAGCTTTGTCTTATTTTAATCTGTCATGGATGCATACTAAGTATGGTACAAGATGGTGAATATTGTAAGGTCCACGTTTTTCTATGTACCAAATTGATACCTTGGAGAAAGTGAATCTAAACCACTCATATCTACAAAATGCAGAATTTCGAACAGGACATTTCAGTATGTATCTAAAGAGGAATTGTTTGTTAAGAAATTTCGAGTCACAGCTATGGAGGTGTAGTTAAGAAAGTTGCTGGGCAATTATGAAGTTATAGTTCAGTCCAATTGTGCAACATCATGGGCATGTGTCTTCTACGGTAGGCTCAAACAAAAATCTCGTGGCTGAATTCAGCAGACGGAAACTGTGTAGAAGGCAGTCATGCTTATGTATAAATATATAAAATAATGGAATAATTACTGTGAAACATTGTGTAGAATATATTACATAAAAGATCGTGGGTAAGGCCAAAACAATGCAAGGTAAATGCAAGGTAAATCACAAGAAAACAAATATTGAATACAAGGTAAGTCTACATTAATTCACGTATTTG
>NC_068992.1:1513683-1516548 GCF_001194135.2 Octopus bimaculoides
ATATATATATATATATATATATAAATATATGTGTGTGTGTGTGTTTGTGTGTGTGTATGCGTGTCTGTATGTACGTTTTTGTATCATAGTGTGCGGCCTACGTTCAATGAATGAAAGCAGTAATAAATTATTTTCTATGCGGGTATATGTTTATGATTGTTTCAACTACGAAAATTCGCTGAAATTTATCTACCTGAAAACATTTTCAAAATTTAAAGATATCAACTTTCACTACACGTCTTGAAAAAACATAAAAAATATCAAAAGTTCAATAGTTAGAGAATTAAACATTTGTTAAATTTAAAAGAAGAGCTTGTAGCAACGTTGTCGGTTATTGATTCATACAAGATGTAGTCTTTGTTCGTTGCAGCTTATAGCAACTGTACACAACACAGAGAATCCTAATTTGCCGATTGTCAAAAGAAATGCAAGAGAGACACACTCCGAGAACCGTTCATAAATATATGAGTGTGCGCGTGCACATGTATGTCATTGTTTAGACTATGTCAAAGACTGCATAGTAATTTAGAGATACAATTGTTTATTACGAAATAATTGGATGAGACGTTGGCCACCATTTAAGCATACCTTATGGTATATATTATATATGACATGGAACAAATACGAACAGGAAAGATAATATTCTTAAGATTATAAAGTTGGAAAAGTTCAGGACAAGTTATTACATCTGGTAATGTAGAGAACAAGACACTTTTTACTTAAAATATTGCAGCTAAGGATGAGATTTCAAATAAAATATTTAGATTTATAAAATATTAACTTTTGTTAAAACTAAAAATTGTATTACAATTTATTATTTCTATTTGTTGTTACTTGTTACTCCTATTAAAAATTAAAAATAACTCGATTAGAATATTTTTTGCACTTTACAAAAATTCATTTTTTATTTATAAATCAATAATTGGAAATTTGAAAATAGGTTAGACAAAATAATAATAGCACTTAGTACAATAAATAGAATAAAACAAAAAATAGTTATATATTTCTGTGTTCCTGTGTTCCTTTCTGTGGAAGAGCGTAGGCTCGAAACGTTAAAGACTTTTTCAATTCCCGAGCGTTAAACTAATACAGCTGTTTGTTATATATATATATATATATATATATAGGAAAATTGCGTGGTTTAGTGGTTGTTATATCATTTGGATTAGATTTTTTTAAAATCGTAGCGTTTTTTTCTTCTTGAGCAAGATACTGAATTTCATGTCGCTCCTCTGCAATCCACTACGAAAACTGAATTTGTTCTGTCAATTAAATAGCCAGCTTTGACACATTCTTTATTTCGCTGAATCTCTCTGAGAACTACGTTAAAGATACGCTTGTCTGTTGAGTGCTCATCCCCTTTTACGTTCCTTTCACGCTCTGGTGCACCGTCGAATCGGCCAAACTGGAACCCACATTGTCGTAATCGACGGCGTACCAGTTTAAAAATACACACGCAGGCACACACACACACACACACACACACACATACACACACACACACACACACACACACACACACACACATACACACACACACAAAGTCACACATAAAATCACACGCTATTTATAATTATCGATCTCAACAACATCACTGAGCCTGACTTGCCTGCTTCACGTTATAAAAAGACGAAAAATAATCGTTATGCAAGCTCTCATGAAATTATACCTTTGCGTTTCCAGTTTCCTATCATATTATCAAACTAAAAGAGCGCCATGAGCTAACGTTTCATATCGTATAACCCAGATACAATTTCACCTTCTTAGCCAAGCTATTGAGAGAGTCAGCATTATATTTATATATGCGTTTATATACGTATTGATATATGTATCCATATATCTATATATATGGATATTCATATATCTATATTTATATATGTATATTTCGAATGTGTTGCCTATATTCTTTTCTTCCATGACTTAGCGTATATTTTTGAAAACTATGTATTAGTATATACTATTTATATTTAGTTAATATAATTATTATTATTATTTATTATTATTCATTATCATTCTTCTTCTTCTTCTTCTTCTTCTTCTTCTTCTTCTTCTTCTTCTTCTTCTTCTTCTTCTTCTTCTTCTTCTTCTTCTTCTTCTTCTTCTTCTTCTTCTTCTTCTTCTTCTTCTTCTTCTTCTTCTTCTTCTTCTTCTTCTTATTATTATTATTATTATTATTATTATTATTATTAATATTATTATTATTATATGCTTAAATTACTTACAGTTAAAATATACAACATTGTTATATTAGTTTAAACAGGTAACTGTATTATGTAAGATATATTTAACACAATACCTTTAAAACAAAGGCATCTGCTTCCAATAAAACAAATTGTGAATGTTGTCCACGTTTTCGCCTAATATAAGCTAGTAAATTACAGGTTTCACTACCAATGCATTACAATTATGATTTTATCACCTCAATGATGATGGTTGCCATATTGGTAGTTCACAACTATCCATTATACATATGCAACACATAAAAATTTACTATTATTTCTCAGCCAAGATCACAGTTTAGATCTATATTTGGTAATACAGTCAAAGAGGTACGGTTGTATGATCATGGTGGTTTATAAATGTATTATAATAATATAATTATGTATTATAATAATTATCGGTGATTCAAAGTTGTAGTAAAAAACAACTCCGTTCAAGCTACATCCAAGTATTCCCCCCTGTTTCTCTGTCATGATTACATATGTATCACAAACGCAATAGTTTTGGTAATCCATCTGTCCCAATAATCGCAACAAAGTATTTGACATATCGCATTTTACCTCTTTCTCTTTGCTGGTCCAACTAAACGTTTCTGTAAATATTGCGTATATATATATATATATATATATATATATATATATATAT
>NC_068992.1:1516675-1518461 GCF_001194135.2 Octopus bimaculoides
AGAGAGAGAGAGAGAGAGAGAGAGAGAGAGAGAGAGAGAGAGCTTTATTTATGAGTCTATACTGTTATGTCTGCAACATACACAACTCAACGCATTTTCCCACACTGTTGCACATATTGTCAGCAATTCTCTCTCAACTATATTTTAATTTATATGTCCATGTCCGTCACCATATATACAAAAATACACAGGCACACGCGCGCGCACATATATATATATGGGAGTGTATATGTATTTAGATATATGGTGAGATGTCCAATAAAACAAAACCAGTTATGTGTGCCGTCATACCGATATTTGTTTCGTTAATTTGTAAACTGATCGTTTGAACAAGAGACATAAACGTTAGTAGGTTTTTGAAGAACCTACCTAAGAACTTGCAAAATGTTATTTCTTTAGATGCCATGGAGGCTATAATATATTTTATATATACTCTGTTGTAGTACAAATCACATCAAATACGAACTATATGTACAATAGTGTGTCCTTTCAGGGCTATATATTACGACTTCACTACAGCAGCAGTGGGAGTTATTACGCCTTGTAATATTCCTTAATACTGTTTGATGTTGTTGAGCCACACGATTTAGCTTTTCCAAATTTTTCTCTTCCATACACTGCATAACATTCTTTCACTCTATCATATTTTCAATTTCTATTTCCCTTTTACCTCGGCATTCATTTTCATATTCTCCTCTTCCCTCTAACGACTTTTCTCACTCACTATGTTCGATTCTACCGGTATATGAAAATATCTCTTACAGCGAATGCCTACACTAGCGTGGGTGTGTGCATGTGCGTATATGAATACGTGCGTGCATGTAGGCATCTGATTGTGTGTGTGTATGTGTTTGTGTGTAGGCGTGTGTGTGTATATATGCGTGCGTGTATGTGTGTATATAAAACATTAACGTATGTGTGTCTGCACCTAAGCATCTCTGAGTCTTTGCCCTCGCTAACGTTAATTTTGCAGATATGGAATCTTATGCATATCCGTTAACGCATCCTGAATTGCACACACACACACACACACACACACACACACTCACACACACACACACACACACACACACACACACACACACACACACTCACACACACACACACACACACACACACATACACACACACACACACACACACAACACAGGCGCACAATCACACACTTATACATATATATATGTGTGTGAATATATGTATATGCTTATTTATATAAATATATACGTATGCATAAATGCATATGTATATGTGTGTGTGTGTGTGTGTATGTGTGTGTGTATGTGTGTGTGTGTGTGTGTGTGTGTGTGTGTGTAAGTGTGTGTGTATACATATGTTCGCTTCTTAATAACAGAGTGTTTTTTTTCTTGTAATTCTAATAAGGTTAACCTGACAAGTACATAAGATACCCAGAGTAAAATGTTCGAGTACTTTGATATTACCCGGCTGCTTATATGCTTATACACCCATATTGATTTCTTTGTGTATGCATGTATGTGATAGTATGTGCTTTTATGTATATTCTTGTGTGTGTATTCTTGTGCATATGTGCACGTTTCTACACCTGCGGTATAATATATCCGGTTATTTTACAATTTCTTTGAATTGATATTCTAACCCAGCTTTGATTTACTGCTGTTATTATTTTCCTTCTTGTATCATCCCAATGCCCCCCCTAAAAGTCATGATTTTCGCACAATCTCATTTCCCTTCCTAGATAACTCTAATAAGTTTTACGATAGATGTATGTGTCTATGTATGTGTGTGTGTGCATATATATATATATATA
>NC_068992.1:1518875-1526080 GCF_001194135.2 Octopus bimaculoides
TATATATATATATATATATATATATATATATATATATATATGTGTGTGTGTGTGTGTATATGTGTGTGTGTGTACACGTGTACATATATGAAATCGATAGACACATACACACATGCACATTTGTAAACGGATACGCGCACATACTAATACATACTCATACGGAGACCTGCAGTTATACAGATATCTGTTAGTATAATGATATGCTTTGAAGCGACTAAGTTTTCTTTTCTGTCTTTTTAAACTCATATATCAAATGAATTTCAAATGTATGACGTATTACCTTAAACGCTTTAAGTTTCTTCACTATTATTGTATTACACACGACAAATGAAAATTCTATAACCTGTAAAGATGCCGCTTTGGAGATTTTATATGTGCATACATATCGCACATCAGAGATAAAGCACTAAATATCTATAAAACATCTTGATAGTAGAAAATATAATCAGACTTACATGCAAGAGCCCAGAGGGGAACAGAATGAGAGGATTAAAGTTTATGTAACAAAGTTGAACATTTTCTATAGGTAACAGCAATGCCTCTCTATCCATAACTTTCTCTCTCTTCCTTCCACTCTTTCCCCCCTCCTCCTTTCTCTCAAAATTTCTAGATATATGTATACGTATACTCACATATACATATACATATAGAAATATGTGTGCGTGTATGTATAAGAGTATACACACGCACTATACGTATGCATAACTCTTTATCTTTCTATCTATCTATCTATCTATCTATCTATCTGTGTGTATGTGTGAGTGTGTGTGTGTGTATGTGTGTGTCTATATATATACATATAAGTATGGGGGCTGTGGAATTAGTTGCATATTACATATATATATATATATATATATATATATACATATATATATATACATATACATAATGTATGCATGTATATATGTATGTATATAGGTATTTGTGGTGTGAATCTAGTTGTATTATCATGTGAATTACCAACTTGAAATTAAAAATCAATTTGCTGATAATTCTTCAGAACATTTATCCATATATCTGTTTTTATTCTAGGCACAAGCCCCGCAAGTTTTGGGGAAAGGGCCAGTCGATTAGATCGACTCCACCACGCAGCTGATACTTAATTTATCTGGTATTAATTTAACCTATTTTAACTGGTAGAGCAGGAATGGGTGTGTGGTAAGTAGCTTGCTAACCAACCGCATGGTTCCAGGTTCAGTCCCACTGCTTGGCACCTTCGGCAGGTGGCTTCTACTATAGCCCCAGCTGCCTATTTCCTGCAAAATCCATATATACTCTTTTCTTCTCTAGGCACAAATCCCGTAACAAACCAAATATGTTATATTTCGTTTTATTGATTTATTTCTAAACACATCCATAAAACATTTTATTCACTCAAACTACTTTCCTTCCTCTCTTAACGTTTATCGTCTACATTAAAGATAGTCAAGTACCTAATCTTTGATCCAGCATTATACTTTATATGAAATGGAGGTAGAATGGTTGTCCGCAGTTGAACTAAAGGCTCTTGAACCACATTAAAAGACCCTGGAACTAATGTTAGCCGCGGTTATTCAATGCTTTTCCTTGGCTCTCCTGTCACACATACATGAAAATATGGATATTTGATTTATCTACTTTATTACACCTGGGCCAAATTGATTAGCTTTCTGAAAATGCAAAAATAGGTGCGAATGGGTATCTTGGAGTCTAGACATGTTGGTAAAAATGGATTCCATGTTTGGATTCAGCATATAAACAAAAAAGTAAAAGCGGCCTGACAACAAAACCCTTGTTGAATTGCGCTCTTGGGGAACATCTAACCGGTACAAATAGCATCAGTGTTCAAATCCATTTGTCGTAACATATTTTTCAGCGCTAATAAGAATAACTTTTACATTGGTTATCAATACTCTTGAACCATTGGAGTATTCTGGAAATATAAACAAAAATATATTTGCAGGAAACGCACTTCATTTCTAATGACGTGCTGCATTGGAGCTACGAAGCTGACCTCCAAGTATTTATATATCTACTAATCGGCTATAGAATACTTTAAAAGTGTTTCATATCAATTAGAATTCATGTAAATAAGTTACAAATGAATTCGTAATTCCACAAAGTTTAGAGGTTACGAATCTTTTCTTAGCTAGAACTAAAAATATTTTATCTGTCGCTGGTGTGTTTCCAATATTTTCTGGTTGATTCGACGTTTATGGAGGATGCGGTTTGTTTGAAGTATGAATATTGAATTCACGTTTGAGATAAATGTCACCATCATTTTCAATGAACATTTTCTTCAATGATTTAAAATAATCAGTTTTTTTAAGAAGGTTGATAAATGTAGCTTTAATGTTGAAGAAAATATCGTACATCCAGTCTCTGATTTCTCACATCTTATTTGCCAATACTTTCATCAAGTGTGTATATGTGTAGATATATTTCTATGAGTACGTCTTGATCTATATTTATATATATTTGCGTGGGTATATGCTTATGTACGTGTGTGTTTGTGTACCTATACCTATATGTTCGTATATTTGTATATATACATGTATGTATGTATGCATGCATGCATGTATGTATGTATATATGTATGTATGTATGTATGTATGTGTGTGCGTGTGTGCGTGTGTATAAATGTATATCTTTTATGCCGGTTACTGTAGCGATGTATTAAATATTTATAAATTCCATCCTGATATTATTGTTATTGTTAGTGAATTATTATTATTATTATTATTATTATTATTATTATTATTATTATTATTATTATTATTATTATTATTATTATTAGTAGTAGTAGTAGTATTTTAACATGGTTTGCTTCTCAGCCACACGATTCTGTGCTCACAGTTCTATTATTGCCTCGGGCCAACCAAAGCATTTTGAATGGATGTAATACACAGTAATCAAAGGAAGGTCGATGTTTATGTGCGTTTGCGAGCATGCGCCGTACGGTTTTGTATGTGTTCGTTCCACACCACAGATTCATCAGCGCTGTGGGATTGTTTATGCCCCCGAAACTTAGAGACATAAGAGACCAATAGGACTAGTACCAGGTTGAAATAATAGATAATAATGTCGATTTTATCGACTTGCATCTTTCTGGAGAAATATTGTGGACAACAATGATACAACCTAATATAACAATGTTTTAGTTTGGCAGATTCTTTAATTAATCGCCATGTTTAAAATTAAAACAAACATTATCTCGCAGGCTGTCCGGCTATGAACCTATTTTGAACAAGTTTGTCTTGCTTACCACGATTCCAAAAGTGTAAAATGTATTCCATGGGTAATCAAAACCTGTTTGAGACGTTCATTTCAAAGAATAACCATCGGAGGGGTGCTGGATTTCTCTGGATATTTTCATTTTTCGCCATTATAGTCAGACTTAATATAGGATTATCTACGACAGACTACAATAAAATCATAACTCACGTCTCTTATATCACTCTAGAAATGGGCTCCAATTAGGACTGTAAACAATACCATAAAATTCAACATGCACATGTAGAATACGTAGTATGCATAGGCTTGCAATAATCGGTTGAACGCTGGCTTCAGTATGAAGTATAATTTCAAAGCCGTTGGAACATCGAAGGAATTGAACCCCAGCATTGAAATTAGTCATATATTAACGTGAGGGGTATATTTCTTCTGTAATCATTAAGTGCATAAAGTGGTTAAATATTCTTATTACTCAGGATGGCGCGTTAACAGGCCTTAAAAATTATATAATGCCGCATCTTTAGTACGCTTTCCAACTGCTACATAATAAAGTATTGCATGAACTTGTGTCTCTGCTACATCATAATGTAGACCCGCTGAAATGTTATAACATGTAGAAATGACGCTCAAATACTCCCGTCATTTGAGTAAACCGTTTATCTGCACATATTTTTTACATGCAAAGAAGTATGTTATGTAAATATGCAACTTTTATTTCTTCTTACTGGCATAACAGATATTATAGCATTGGCATGATATGAGGAACAAGTTTAAATCCATATTATGTGTAAAGTAAAACCGCTTCTTCCATGATTTGAAACGGTCTATTAACCTCAAGGCGCCAGGAGGTTATTCATGAATGTTTTTTCTTTAGCCTAGAGAAAAATAGGAAAAATAGTCAATATCTATAAAGAGGACGAAATGGAATTTGTGATTTGGAATATTTTTAAATGTGATGATGTATGTTTTCTTTTTTCTTTTTTCTATTTAAGCATAAGCAAAGTTTAAAGAAAACTCCGTCACACACTGGACACCCTGGCGGCATATTCCCTTTTGTATTGTATATTACAAAATATCCTATTACATTGATTTAATAGAGCTTTCTATAAATTAAACCGATGAATCAAGGAGCTAATTTTCTATTTCCAACACTTGTGCAGTTTGCATGTAGAAGCAAAATATTGTTTAGAGTAATATGTTATTTTAGAAGTCGGTGGACATGATGTTCACCCCAGAGTTCATTCTCTACGACAGGGATCATTATAAAGTTGTCTTAGTTTTGTGTAGTGTGAGTAGAACAACTCAGACTGGAAAATGGAGCATATTCTAAATATTCTGTACGAAAATGTTTAAAACTTTCATTTTGTTTCCTACTAGTAATGCTTGCTAACATAAAGCCGAAGAAAAATGTAGTCCATATTATGAAAAATGGGTTGCTATTCCTGCTGTTGCTTACCTAGAAGTCAACCTTGCCTAGAAGACCGTAAACTTTTGATCTTTAACATCAAAGATCATTGAAGTATGTCTCATATCTTAATAAAATATTGCTTCTGACGGAAAGGAAATTCGATGTATCAAGCAGGACGAACCAACTTATAATGTCTTATGGAGATTTGAAGGAAATATGAACTGATTACCTTCTGTGCAGAAAGAGCAAACTTAGGTCTATAATAATGTTAGAAAAGTGAGGAAGCAAAGTTGGGAACCTTCAGTTTCCTTTCAGAGTGTGGCAATTAAAACAGATGTGGCTAAAGAAGTATTTGTTTTTTGCTGTTATTGATCACACATACACACACAGAGAAATACACTCACACATACGCGCGCATACACACACACACACACATATATGCGTGTGTTTTGTTGCAAACACAATCATAGTTAATTGAAAAAAAGGCGGACAGCTGGCAGAATCGGTAACACGCTGGACGCAATGATTAGCAGTATTTCGCGCGTCGCTACTCTCTGTGTTCAAATTCCGCCGAGGTCGACTTTGCATTTTATACTTTCGGAATTGATAAATTACGTACCGGATACGTACTGGAGTTCGAGTAATCGATTGACCCTGTCGCCCAAAATTCCAGGCCTTGCGCCTATAGTGGAAAGGATTATAGTTGATTGAATCACCTGGAATAGTTTACAGATACTTATTTTATGGAGGCCACAACAATGAAATCCTAATTACTAAATGAGTAAACTTCTCCGGAACTTGGTTCAGAGGCTAAAGTGACATAAGTATTTATTATAATTTTTTTCTCTCCTAGATGAGTATCATTGCTTTCCCTCCACATCTTTCGGATAGTATTTAAATAATGAAAGGCCAGCATAATTGAAGTAAATCGATATTGTAAGTCCCATATCACATGTCTACCGGGTTTAAAATGTTAAATATATGCCGCTTTATTATCGTCATTTACTAACATTAACTAACAATTTAATCTCTTGAAAGTAATAAATATGCGATATTTCATGAAAGTAGAATAATAAATTAAATCTTTCACTGCCCCGACTTAGCTGTGCTGATCGCTACATGATGAAAGACGCTTAATTCAATTATTTATATACACACACGCACATACACATACGCGTATGTATATATATATATATATATATATATGTGTGTGTGTGTGTGTGTGCGTGTGTGTGTGTGTATGTGTGTTTGTGTGTGTGTGTGTTTGCATATTTATATAGAGACAGACAGAGAATGTGTGTAAATGTCTTAGCTTCAGAGCAGTTGCGTATGCGTGTGCGTGGGTACATTTGTGTGCGTGCGCGTGTGTGTACGTGTGTGTGGTGTATGTGTGCACCATTCAGACTTCATTATGAACAGTAAACGGTTGGGTCTAAAATGTTATTGGTGTTCAAAAAAATCCCATCGTTGATGCAATTTATAATAAAGTAAAGATTAAACAATTAATTTTTGTTTTCTTTACTCATTTTTTGCTTTTCATTAATTTATGTCCTGTAAATTCAATTTGGTTTGTCTAATGGCAAATTTAATTCATTAATGAACAAGGAGAGTGAATTTTTTAAAGCTTTTGTTTAATTTACTTCTTTTCCTACTCAATCATTATTTTTTTCCTTTTTTTATTTTGTCGAGATACAATTTTTATATAATTATTTTTGTTTATACGAACACTATTATCTGAATTTTAGAATTTGATAAATCAAATGTTGTCATTGCAGAAGCAGAACAAGATGAATAATTCGACGACGATTATTCGCAGGAGATTTGTGAGCGTTTCATGCGGTATTCAATGAATTGTTTGATCAAAGGAATTAGAGCTTCTAGTTCTTTTGATTTCTGAGACACTAAGACCCGTGTACACTTCAAGTTCATGAGATTCAAGTAAGCAGTATATTGAGGAATAAAGAAATATATTTCTAATGCAACAGAAAAAAAAAACAGAGACTAATGAGGATGAAGAAAAGCATTCAGTGATCAACCGTTGCGATTCAATTTCAATTCTAAAGGCCTTTCAAAGGACTACAGCGTTATTTTAAAGTTTAACAGATAATGAATGGAAGGCAGGGGTTTTAATACTCTCTGCGTGTTTACAAAACCAATTGCAACCATTTGTTCAAATTGGATTGGGATTTAGTGCTGTTCATATTGTAAAGAATAAGGGTGTATATAATAGACATGTGTTTGTATATAGACACATACACACAAACACGCACACGTACAAACACACACGTACGCACACAGGTATTCCTACGTAGGTATGTGTCCATGTACACAAATATACATATGGATGTGTGTATGTACGTATATAAGCACATGCATGCAAACTCACGCAAACACACACACACACACACACACACACACACACACACACATATATGTGTTTGAAGGAGTGACTATATGGTAAGTAGCTTGATTACCAACCACATGGTTCCGGGTTCAGTCCTACTGCATGGCACCCTGGGCAATTGTTTTCTACTATAGCTTCGGGCCGACAAAAGCCTTGTGAGTGGATTTGGTAGAACGAAAC
>NC_068992.1:1526090-1529619 GCF_001194135.2 Octopus bimaculoides
TATTTTTAACTGGATACTAATTTCTTTGGTAGAGATTTCTTTTCTTTTTATAAGCTATTATTCGTTATTGTATGGAAATCTTTGTATATATTTATGTATTGGACTTAGAATCATTGTTGGTAACAGATTTCTTTGTTTTTGTTTTCTCTTCAGTGTGTTATTGGAAAGTTAATCTAAACGTGTTTCAAAAGAAGAAAAGCGAAATTAATGTAAATAATAAAAAAGTTTCAATTTCATATCTTTTCATAATTTGTTTGTATTTGGGAATTTATTCAGATTAATTTAGTATGATCCATTTAGTATATTCCTGGCTACATCCTTCCTGTGATATGGGAAGCTATCATGTTGTGGTTCATCTAAACTACGAGAGAAGTTAATATTGGTGATTGCCGTTGCATGTCTATTTAGTTGGGACAACCGGTAAATTCAGAAGCTTTACCCGCACCATAGATGTACCAATTAAGGACGGCATCTTTTTCAATAATAAGTTACCAACTAATTATGCAAACAAGACATGATTTAATTGCGTGGTTTATTATGCAGCATCGCAATATGCGTGTATCAGAACAGATAATATCTAAAACTAATCACGAATAAAAATGACGTTGAGCAAAATATACGGGCAATATTGTATTGTTTGTTTAAATAAAAATAGACTTTATTCTCGGCGGATTAAAGAGACAAATGACAGATGACAGAACAGCTGAAGAAACCGTAATGGCATAATTACGGGATTGCTCCTCAGAATTCAATTATATCATTAATAAAATAAATTGATAATGTGTTCTCTTTTGTTTTCAATATGAAACATTATCATAGCTTTATGTTACTGGAAAATATACATCAGGATCATATACGTATATATATATGCATGATAGTAACTATCTGCTTAACGTTCATATACGCAATCTCTACTTATTATTGAATGTAATACTTTAATGAAAGTCATGTTAAGTCACGTGCCTCACTTATTCATTGTTATTCGTAACTTAGCGTAATTAGAATCAAGGTAATCCCTGCAAATAATCTCTTGAAGATAATCCCTTGGAAAACGTTCATTACAAAGGGAATCAGCCAATTGTATGATGAAAGAGTATAAAGGCATTGTCCTATGCAAAAATAAACAAAATCATAGGATTGTCTATGCGAGTGTCTGTGAGAGTGTGTGATTGTGTATGTATATATGCGTGTGTGTGAAGGGAACTGCTGAATATCTTGATAGGTAATTTCCAGAAGCAAATAATGCAGAAAATTCATAGAAATGTGTGTGCATACATCTATCTAATTATCTGTTTATCTGTCTTTGTCTCTCTGACTATATGCATGCTTGCGAGTGTATATTGCATGTATGCGCGCGCATGCATGTAGTTATATATCTTTGATGTGTACTCACAGGAAAACCGAATGAAAGTTTAACTCTAACCAGTTTCCTCTCTGAGCTGCATATTTGAATACTATGAAGGAAGAAGTCAAACCTACGAACTAAATGCTGTCGTTGAAATAAAGTGAAAACAATAGGAATTAAATAGGTGAGAAATAAATAATAAGGAATAAGAATAAGTTTATAACGGCATAAAACTTTAAAACATGTATAATTGATAAATCCATGTTCAATAATGTCTATATTAATAATGGAAAACTACGGAACATTGTTAAGTAAGCAACCTCATTCGGTGGCGTTTTAAAGAAGTCGAAAAGAACGGTTGGATAACGAAATAAGAATAGAAGGGGACGAGGTTTTTCAACGATATCAGCGATGGTAGTATGGCAAGGAATGGAATGTCGGGGTAGATATGGTGTTGTTGTTGTTGTTGTTGTTGGTGTTGTTGTTGTTGGTGGTGGTGGTGGTAGTGGCGGTAAAGGTGTTTCCGATTTATGACATCTGTTCACGTCGCAGATCACGCCACACACATTGTTGAGAAACTCGTTGAATTTGAATTAAGATTCATAAATTCGAAAACTGATCAAACATGCCGCGTCATTAATGACATATTTCTATGCATAATATACAAATAAATTACGGTTATGCATTCCATTCAGAATTCTTGGATGTGCAGATTAGCTGTTTAGAAACATAAAACACAAATAAAGCGCTTCAAATTCTTACCTTCCTTGATAAAATCAACGAACAACCTTTTTACGACGTTTAGTTAAAAATATTATATATATGGAGTCATGGTTTTAAAGCGTGAAAATTAGACCAAGTTGGAATTTCTTTGAGTAATATATCCTTCTATAAAGGCGGCGAGCGTGCAGAAACGTTAGCACGCCGGACGAAATGCTTAATGGTATTTCGTCTGTCTTTACGTTCTGAGTTCAAATTACGCCGAGGTCGACTATGCCTTTCATCCTTTAGGGGTCGATAAATTAAGTACCAGTGGAGTTCTGGAGTCGAGCTAATTGATTGGTCCCCCTCCCCCGAAATTTTGGGCCTTGTGCCTAGAGTAGAAAAGAATATATTCTTCTATACACAATCATACACACCCGAGTATATATATATAGGTATATATGTCTGTGTGTCTGTGAGTGTGTTCGTGTACGAATGTGTGTGTGTATGAGAGAGAGAGAGAGAGAGAGAGAGAGAGAGAGAGTCATAATATCTGTGCTTGTCCTGCATCAGCGATTGACAAACGGTGCTGGTTTGCTTAACTTCGCATAGCCTAGCATTTGCATTTCGATATGGCTGAATAAGTACCAGGCATAAAGTCGAGTACTAGGGTCGAATCGTTCGACTACACTCCTCCAGAGTAGGCACTGAAAAAAGTAAAATAATAAACGAATAAAAGAATAGAAAAGCGATAATTGTAGGTGTATGTCTACGTGAATGTTTAAGTTTCCTCTCTCTTACAATGTTTCTCTATATATTAAGCCCATGTCAAATTCACTTGACATGGGCAGTGAAATATTCACTTATTAAACGATTTAATACAATTATCCACATGCGTAGGTCCTTAGCCTTATTTCAGAAGGACCCCCCCACACACACACACACTGAAAGATAGATAGATAAATAAATAGACAGACAGATAGCGAGAGAGAGGGGAAGAGAAAGAGATAAAAATCAGTAGAAATCGAATGTGAGACGGATACGAGAAAACAGCCGACAGAAAAGGAAATGAGAAGAGTTACAAATTATTCTGTGGACTAAAAGTGAGCTTCATAATTTGAAGCGATCCATTTATAACAGAAACAGAAAAGTTTAGTTAAAAGAATGTTTCACAATAATCTATCCATTGTCATCTGAAGATTTATTATTATTATATCCCGTCTTAGACTTTCTACTTTGAACTCTAAAACATTTGACCTTCTCAGAAATTATATAGTTTTATCGATTAAGTCATAGCGACAAATCGAATTCTAAACGTTTAATATCAAACTACGAGCCGTGATATATAGCCTCTCTAACATCTACTTAATATCTCATTTTTTTAAAATACCTTTATCTATGAAACACTTGAATAACGAAGTCATTCTTCCTTTATTTCTTTTCGGTTAACTTCACTGCATTCCCTCTCCAACACTCTATTTC
>NC_068992.1:1529895-1537914 GCF_001194135.2 Octopus bimaculoides
GTAGCAACAACCCATAATAGGTGATGATAACGATAAACTAATATGGAATTAACATAAACCTGCGCACGCAGAAATACACGTACCAACATATGAAGATGCTGATACATATATATTTGTAAATCTATCTATCTATCTATCTATCTATCTATCTATCTATCTATCTATCTATCTATCTATCTATCTATCTATCTATCTATCTATCTGTCTGTCTGACTGTGTCTATTTATCTAATTATCTATCAAACTATTTATCTAACTATCCTAACTATCTATCTTTATATATATATATATATATATATATATATATATATATATATATATATATGATAGATAGATAGAGATAGATAGATACATAGATATATATCTGTCTCTCCCTCTAAAATATATATATATACACACACGCACACACGCACGCACACACAGAGATATGTGTGTATTATGTATATGAAAGTATGTTTTATGTAGGTGGGTAGGTAGATAAGTTAACAGTACATGTGCACGCATGTAGGAAAAGGAAAGTGTACTAAAACCTAAACAAAATGGGATGTGTTATAATAGGACGTGATTTATATGACGCCGATGATGTTTATAAGACGGGGGAAGATTCTCATAAATAAGATATAGATGTATTCGTTTTAACCGACATAAACGTACAATTAAGTGAACAGGAAGGATTAACGTCTTTATCGGAGACATTTTTAGGTATTCAATGACTGCTATAACTGGGAGATCGTACTTCGTTTCTCTGATATTGTGTTGGAAATCTGTACTCATATATGCTCAAAATTAAAAGTGACCTTGAGGCTATGATTTTGCTTTGACCAATAATTTTATGTAGCTTATAGATTAAGATCGTCTGAATCTAAATATTGATTTGAAATTTTGGCAAAAGGCAGCAATTTTGAGGGAGAGGGTAAGTCTATTACAGTCTTTAGCTGGTACTTATTTTATCGAAACTGGAAGCATGAAAGGCAAAGTCAACCTCGGTGGAATTTGAATATACCTTTATACGAAAATCTTTCTTGACGTAGGGATCGCAGTTTTGTGGCTTTCTGCAGTATATCCACGTTAAGTAAGATATAAAAATTGCTATCTTGAACTTATAATCTTCCGTCACAACTAACGAATTGTCCCATTATGTTCTGTTGCATTAAAAAACATCTGAACCAGAACAAAACTAGAAATCTCGGAGATGCTTAGTAAATCATATTATTCTGCTAGGTCAATCGGAACTAATCTGCTAACCCTATGGAAGTAAATTTCGTCGGGCTGGATATTGCTTCAAATACTTGCGAGACACAGAAAGTGTTCCAAGAACTAACATCAAGTTGTTATATACTGTTGTATATATTGTTAACATATGCTTTCACTTTCATCATATCGTAATGAGATTCAGCAGATACTCTGAACGAATCTATTGTTTTGCAATTTAGGCGTAATACCTGCTTTTCTAATTGAGTAGAGATTTTTCTAAATGTAAACAAATTTAATCAATCCCGACTAACATAGTTTCTCTCACAAAACACTTCTGTCAAATACCTTCTATTATTAAAACTTTTACAACAAAAATAAATGCATTGTGTTGACGTGTAGGATGAATATTCAATAAAGCATAAAATAACGTTTACCGACGTAAGCATTTCCCTGATCCACGTGACAGAAATCATGCAAGTATTAACATTATCTATCTATCTGTCTATCTATCTATCTATCTATCTATCTAGCTATCTATCTATCTATCTATCTATCTATCTGTCTGACTGTCTGTCTCTTTGTCTATCTATCTATTTATATACGTACACATAAATACATACATATTTGCGAGAGTGTGTGTGTGTGTGTATGTGTGTGTATAAATCAATACAATATACGAGGAGAAATGTTTAATCTTTTTTTTGCGCACGTTCAACAATATATTGAATTAAAACTTTACTAAAATTTGATATCAGCGAGTAATTTACTAAACTGCTCCATATTTTTTCAAAATGAATAGTGTATTCATTGAACAAATTTTGCAGGAGCGTTCATACATAAGACAAAACTAGCGCGTGCGTGCACACACACACACACACACACACACTCAACTACATGCATACACACACACACTCTCAAATACATGCACATACATTTGTTATGTATCCATATTTCAATTGAATATGCATCATTTTCCGACTTAAGAATGTGTTCATGTGCTTCTTAGCACGAGAAAATATATTTTAAGGATTTAAGTTAATTAACTATCTTTGAATAACGAATTGTTTTCACATGTCATCTAGTGGGTATAGAATTGCGAGCAGGTTTTCGGGCAGTGTTCTGGAAGAACTCGCTCACTTATCTTATCTGAAATCACCTTTGTCTTGCAAAATCAGCTTCAATATTTCTAAATTTACGAAACCCCGGTGTTCAGTGCCAATATGAATATATTTAGCACTTGTTTTACAGAATATCAGCAGTTACACTTCGGAATGCTCGGTCATGGGTTTTGCTTAAGTAAACACACTCTTTGCATCAATGTTATTATATACAACTTGTTTCAAATCTGAACGTCAGCTACAATTACTGTTTGTCACAATGACAATGATGAATAGCACTATGAAAACAAACTCCCTGTCTAATATCACACATAACATTGTCTTCAACTGTTATTTCGTATTTGCTTACCCCTTGAATGTGCCAAAATTATCTGATATTTCATTCAAACTTTGCTTCCGTTACATTTATACGAACGCCACAGAATCCCCCTCAGCACATGATTATGATGCTTCCCCACTACTCCTACTGAAGATAAGAGATGCATGTTTTGTCAGCCACTAAGGGACAACTATGAAACGTCGTAGGTGAAGCACCTGACGAGTAAATCTGTGGTTTTGTGCAGAATATTTGCTATGACGATATTTCCGCTTCAGCAACTCTGTGATGAATCTGTCTGAAATGCAATGGAAAATATCCATGTCACAACAACAATGTCTGGGTGGCATAGTAGTCATTTCCATTATGTTGTAGGTGGAGGTAAATATGAAATAACACTTTCTGACGAAAGGCATAAAAAAATAAAATCTTGTTATACGGTGTAAATTGCTCGTTATGCAAAACCAATCCTAAACGTGACACCCGCCACCCTTCCTGCTATTTATGTGTTGCATGTTAATAATTTGGCTCTATTATAATAGCTAAATCAATAGATCCCTCTACATAAATATTTTGTCCTCTTTGTAGGAAATCTATCGCAAATGCATCAATGAGTAATCCGCGTATACTTATCTATTTTCTGGCCATGGATATATTTCCACATTTTAGGGTCAGCGAAGCTCAATTTTTAAGTGTCCTTCTTCTTCTGCAACGAATTAATAACAGAAACTTATAACTTTTCACACTGGCGCTACATTAGTCGGCTTTCAAAATAAAGTTGGTATATCTAGTTTCAGGTCAAGCCTTGGAGTTAAAAATTTCACTTTGAAAACCTGAGATTTAAATCTGGATCCTAATGTGTGATATTTTGCGCATGTTAATATAAATGTAATAAGTATAGAGACTGCTTGAAGGCCAATATCTATAAAGAAAACTGCAGGACTTTGAATGATATTGGCAGATTCGGTTATCAAATAAGGCACGCATGACTTCCTGTTTTTAAAGAAAAATACGTTCAAAAGAACGACGGCCGTTAATGTCTAGGTTTATGTGTTTTCTGATTAATATCATCAAACGCCGTCTTACCAGTTTGATGGTATAATGGTTTTTAGGCTTTTGATATATTTGCCTTTAGTAGCGAAATAGTTATTTGGGTTTCAAGTATCGCGATATCCATTCTGTTTTCATGATTTTCAAACTAAATTTTCTCCATAAAAAAGCGGGTTACACAATATAACAAACATAGCTAGATTACAGAGTACGCAAAGTACTACAATGTATATTTCTGTAAGTTGGAAATGGAGGACCGACTCATGAAAACATGATCAATGAAAACAAAAATTTTGAGACATTTGAAGATCATATTTCATTACTGCCAGAAAACATCAACATCAACTTCCACCCTCGCCATATGTACACCAAGCACAGACACCTAGATGCTTATAGAAGTTTCCAGAGATAATTAAAGCAGGAGCCACGAAACAACAGTTGGTACTCTCAGCCGAAAGGAGTAAATAGTAACACGCATACACCTATCAATCTCGAACCAAATAGTTTGTGTGCACATACAATTTTTTTCCTATATAAGAACAGCAGATATCACACACTGTTGTTGTCAGTTCAAACCTCCTACAGTGTTGTTTATGAATCTCCATACATTCAGAAAAACAAAAGAAAAAGAACACTAGGAAGACATCAAAATATCACTTAAACTGTTCCTCGTATTTCGCCTCATTATTGCACATCATAATACTAATTACGGTCCTGAACAGAACAAAAAAATGAAAAACCAAAATGAACAAGCCCTGAAATATAGATAAAATCTAGTCCTTTGGTCGATACAATTCTTGCCATGGAAAAGATATGACATATCAACATTCAACAAATGTGATATACACCACCGTTCAGAGATTAACTCGATTTTGAGTTACTGAATGTTATATCAGTAATAGAATGTTATTGACTTTATCGTCGGTATTTCTTATAATTATTCATAATGGTATTGCAATGCTGACCATCTAGCATTGTGTATATCTATAATAATAATAGCCTTTATACCGTTTATACCACATACTTCGGTCTAATAAGTTAGATGGAATTTGAAGGAGATGTTGACTGTTTATTTGGGCTGCACAAATGAAGACGTTGCGATTTGTGTTTTGGCTTAGAGCGTTATCGTTTTTATAGCAATTATTTCTATATAGTTTCTATCATTTTAATAAAAAAGTAAACTATTCTTTATAATCAGTTGTATAAATATACAAGCGTTAGTGTCTGTTGTCTTGAACATATAGTTCTCAGTCAAACACTCTCAGAGTATTATTACTTGTGAATCAATATCTAGACCTTAAAGAGTCGTCACCGTTAAAGCTATCTACTTATATGTGTATTGGTACTCGGCGTTGAGGATGAATGTAGCAGTCATTAAAACGTAAAGAGGAATAAAACTAAGCTGCGTCCAGTATAATGTTATTAATAAAGGGATGTGTGCTGAATCAAATCGGAAATAGTAGTTATCGTTTATTATTCTCTTCCAATTTCTCAAACACCGCCGTTTTATTGCTACTTCCCTCATAAAACTAATTGCACGAATGTCGTTACATTTCTCTAATCAATAACAGAAAACTAACAATATTTATTGCCATTTTATATAATTATGCTGTTATAATATATTGCTGCTTGTATTTGATTAAAGTAAATATTTCCTGATTTACCACACTCAGGAAAGCTCTGGAGCGTAGATACAAAATTATAGAGGAAGAATTAAATATTAGAACGATTGTAGCTAAAACGATCGTTTAGCTAGTATTTCAGCTACAATGCGTGGAGTTCTACCCCAATAGGATTCAATTATAAATTGAGTAGAAGATATTTATGTTTTGGTGTGATTAGGCAAACGAAATTCACAAAGTTAAAAATGATAAACTATATTCCGAATAGTTTTGATTCTTTCACATAGAAACGAAATGTATATTTATCACGTAAAAAAAGACAGTCAAAAGAAACTGGAGGTTTTATGGGTCGACAGATATATGTAAAGTTCACGAATGTGTATGATTTGTATGCCGTGGGGATATAAACAAACATTTAGAAACTGTCCAGTTGTCTCAGATATTTTTCAACTGCATATTATATGCGAATAATTTATTGCAAATTGTACTTAAAAAAAAATTTCCCTTTTAAAACTGTTTGGTTATAGTCCAACCTTACCCAGCCTCTCAGATTCTTGACTTTAGCGAATATCACATGTTTGACAAATTAAGCAGAAAGAATATCATATTAGTATGCAAGCAGTAGATCCGACTAAAGCGTTATATAATTTTTTTTTTTTTTTTTTTTTTGCGAATGCTTATGCCAAAATTTGTAGCTTAGCCGATTTTCTAAATTTTGATATTGAATTTTATTATGATAGACATAGTGATCTACCAAGCTGAAATATATTGAATCATTTGCAAAAATAATAATTTAGGAAATTTGATATCTTTCATATTTCTGAATGTGCTCTGCATCTATGGTTTGTTTTGCTTTATAACTGCGGCTGAGAGTATAAAGATCGCTATACATTCTCGACCATTCCGAGAGATTTCGAATAGTGTCCAAGGATTCATTTTCCAGACTCTAACTTCAGTCTTCCTTAAGGTATACAACTTTGATTTCGGTTGAATAAGATATAATAACAAATACAAGACATTTATGCTCACATATTAACGAAAATTCAATTAAAGATGAACACAATGAGGAAAATGAGATAAAAAGGAATAACAATTAAAAACAAAACAGTCTCTATTGCTATTCGAACATTACCATGATTCTACCAGCCCTCCGCCTTAAATAACAATGATGATGATGATGATGATGATGACGATGATAATAATAATAATAAGAAGAAGAACAATAAAATAATGATAATAGCCCGGTGTTGATAGGATCAAAGAGAAGGAAGAAACCAAACTGAACGACTATGACGATCTGAAGCGGGAAATGCAAAGGTTGTGTTCAATGAGGTAAGTAGACGTGATACCAATAGTAATTAGTGCACTTGGAAGCATCAGTACTCAGCTATCAACATGGCTGAAAAAGTTTGGTTCAAATGTTAAGATAGAATACCTTTGGAAATTAGCGTTGCTTGGAACTGCAAGAATTATTTACAGATTCTTAAAGAATGACAAGTAAACTAGTGCCAACTTAGTTTACTGGTTGTGGACAGCTGATAATTTGCATATCCAGCAAAATCAGCTGAGAGTTTTCATCGCATAATATTAATAAATATGGATGTTACATTCAAATCCTTATACAAGCCTTATTAAGGGACCTTTTGAGCGGAATGGGCTATTCGACCTGAAAACAATTCTAAGTAGACCTTCACCTGCTAGTTCATGCGCTGTTTATCTTAATATAAGATCACATTGTGGCACACATTCGTTTGTGATGCATATGCCTGATAAACCGTAGCATGTATCAACAATTTTCTGTTGCTGACATTTAACTCAGATGAGAGTTCATTTTTATTACTACACATTTAAAGACTTCGATAACGGTTTCGTTAAATAATGCATCAGAACAATGACTCGTCAGTTAATAACAGAAACAAAAATAATAAGATTTAGCGAAAAGGAGGAAATTTAATTTATATCATGTATCCTGAAACCCTTTCCTATTATTTACTAAGATACTGGCAGATATTAGTAACTTACCATTTCCTCAAGATCTTTTTGCATGTGTTCACTTTTTAACTCCCATCGAGTATACACAAAAAAGTATATAGTTATGTTATGCTATTCTTTTATCCTTTCTTTCTTTTACTTCATTCACACAGTTGACTGCGGCTATGCTGGAGCAGCACCATCAGATTTTATTTAAGTTCCCCTAGAATGTCTGACTATCCGCTCACCGATAATTTGTTTTCACATTTCTGCTCCGTTATTCAAGAGACCGAACTATCACACTAGATTTATCTAGGTATGTATATATACCATATGCCTATACACCGATGTAACCGTGTGTCTATATCTATGTGTACACATATGCATTTATTCAGATTCATACACATACTATTATAAACGTTTATGAATATACACAAGCACGTAGACACACACAAATACACACACATACACAAATATATATGCGAGTGTATGAGTGTGCGTATGGGGGTAGGTGAGGGTAGGGTGTACAACTAGGCACATATATTATATGATATATGTTATTTCAATCTACATGAACATCATTCTTCGGCATCACTTCTTAGATAAAAGCACATAAATGATGCAGTCATTAAGTTATTGAGACTTTGAAATTGGCAGAAAAGAGAACGTTCTCCTTGGAAACGAAATGTCTCGTAAAATATCGGCGAGAATTCTTAGGATGATATATACGTGTATATATATACATATAT
>NC_068992.1:1538083-1540608 GCF_001194135.2 Octopus bimaculoides
TATTAACAGAGTAAAAAAGAAAGAGGGAGACTTATATAAATGTATAAGTTTATATTTGTGCACACAACCGTATATATGAGAGCTTCCACAAACATTTACACAAATACATATAACATATTTATAAGTGATATACTGCAGACTTTTTATGGATGTCTTGGCACTCGAGATATATAATATAGTAGAAAACTTTAAGAGTTTTGCTACAAAATGAAATTAAAGAAACACTGCGAAAGAATATGTCAAGAAAGTTATTTAGAAGTTCCATTTCTTTTGCAGCTTTTTTAGATATTCTTTTTTTTGCAAAATCACAAGTATTTTATGAACATAAATATATTTGTAAAAGTTAATGTATTAAATAAATATTTTCAAATCACTGGAATTCTTTGAAATTAAATTAACATATACATGACGATATTTCTTAAATGAGTTATTACGAGAGCTGTATAAAGCTATTACAGAATTACTTTCAATGTTTCCGTTTCTCTATAGACGACGATTTACAATTTATATATGTACGTTTTATCCTAAACCTATATTTTCAATAAACACTGCTTATCTGTAGATATGAAACAGTTGAGTCGCAGTCAGATAGACAGAAGAACAATGAAAAAAGCAGAAAATCGCATTGCCTATCCGTGGTAGTTCTACAGCACAACACAAGTGAAACTAAAGCTGTGTAGAGGTAAGTTACTGTATGTATTCATGTTCATTTTGCCTGATCAAAGGTTTACACTACCTTACTGTCCAAAGAGTTGTATTTACATGCACGTGGGTAATCTGGCTTAACACAACGCAGTCAAATATCATAAATAACGAATAAAGACCCTGTCCCAGATATGGCTCGTTAGATGAACGGTAAAATAACAATCGATACCACCGTTGGGCACGTGCTTTTCTGGAACAGCGAGAATTTTCTTTACACTTGAGGTAATAAGAATTCCATTTGTCTCGACTTTGTATTATATAACAATTCACTATATTGACATGCCTCCAGTTATGTATATTATAACACTCTGTTTTGATTAACTGAAGTCACAATACATAACAGTTCAAACCTGTGCGTTTTGTGGTGCTAAAATGGTATTACACAATAGAAATACCTGCCTTCGTTTAAACAATCGTTTTAATGCGTTGCTTTACACGAGCTGCTTTTTTCATCCAGTTTACGTTGTCGAAAAGACAATCTATATATGTGTGTACCCCTCTGTATATACGTGCATCTGTGTACATATATGTGAAAATATGTATCTGAATATTCTCTTCAATGATTTATTACTTGCAGTCTCGTAAGGAAGGGGTTGGTTTCTAACAATGACGCACATTTCCAACTTTAGAATACAGATAATCAAAACATTGAATTTGAGAAAATGTTTTGCACATTTTTACAGTTCTGCTTTAAAATTGTTAAGTACTTAAGTGTGTTTCTTAAGTAGTTGATTTCTTTTCCTGACAACCATTTCTCTCTCAAATTGTCACTTAAGCATTAACAAAACGAAGACGCCAATTATTATTAGTAAATGTGAATTTATAACCTGGGTAGAAAACTTAAATATTGTGAAGTAGTTGCCTACAGCCGTCTTTGATTTTCGAAGTTATATTCACGTTATCAAGGCAGCTGGTCTCTTTGATATTTGTTCTTGCGCTCTGTCCCAAACAAATACATCCAAATAGTTTGTTTGGTCTTCACTGATGTTTTAATGGGAATGTTCCTTGTGTTGATGTGTATGAATGAAACATGGGACATGTTTTTTTCATTAGGTGATATTTTATATAATTTTACCAACAACAATCATCATGTTATATAGTGGACGTAGTATCGATATTTAGGGCCAGCTGCTCATCATGTGTTTGATGTTTTCCTCAGAAATGTGGTATAATCGACATTACTGGGTGCATCTTATGGCACGAAGAGCTTCACGGATTCTTTTTGTTCGTTAAGTTTATTATATCAATCGCTTATTCTTGGATAGCTTTCGAAGGTAATATGGTGGTCTTAGGATCCAAGTAAGACTGGACCTCATGTAGTCATTAATGTGATGTACAAGTCTTCGTGTAGCATACCCATGAAGAGTCAGTTTTTGTCATACTGAGCATTTCACATCCAGTTATCGCTTGAAGTATGTTAGTCAAGTTATTTTAATGTTCTGCTGGAAGTCATAAAGAAGATGCGTACGATGTTGCTGTTTTCGCTTTTCAGAACTGCAAAACTTGCTTTCATATTTTTTTTTTTTGTAGCTATTGTTTGGTAGGTGCCGTCTAGATGGCTTCTACAGTATTCAAAAGATACTTACTCTTAAGACTCTACCTCCTTCATTTATTTTTTTTACACATAACCTCTGGAGATAACTGATTCTGTGGAAGATTCCAGTGATATCGGTGTCTTGTGAGCTTTAGTGTCTATGGATGGGCCTATGTATGGTGACTCGAAAGCATTGTGGGATATTGTCTTGTAATATGAGAGCTCCGACTGCTTTATTTTTATATGTATATATGCACAAATATATGTATACATACATACATACATA
>NC_068992.1:1540905-1545257 GCF_001194135.2 Octopus bimaculoides
ATATATATATATATACATATATACATACATATATACTTATATATGTATTTGTATACTCATATGTGTGTGTGTGTGCTTGTGCGTGTGTACTTATATTAATCCGGGTATTACAGATGGAGGATTATAAAGTTATTATACACCGTATTCATCCGGAATGAAAGTATACGAAACAAGTTCACCGATTTTGTAGCCTTTAGTAATACTTCGATGGCTTTTGTCTTTCTATACATGTTTGCAATAATATAGCAAAGTAATTACTGTGAGTTCTCGACATTTGACAAACCTACCTTACCGCTTCCTCGTATAGGAAATGTGAAGATAATTGATGTCACATATCAATTGAACTTGCTTCCTCTAGTGCATATAAAATAGATCATTAATTACATATGTAATATTCAATATTTAATGAAATGCTACTAGTGACATAGAAAGTTTTATCTATTTCTGAATAAATGAATCAAAGAACAGATTGGCGCGTGAATAAAATATCACAGTCTTTACTATATTCTACATATATGGCAATTGGCTGATGTCGAACCCCTATCTCAATTTAGTTGCAATTCAATATTTGTTTTTTGTTCATATGACTATGGCGAGACGCAGATTTGAAGCCTTTTTTGCATTTACCAGATTTGTATAGGCTAAATGTACTAATTACAGAACAATTATTCTATTAACTTTATTGTGCATGTCATAAATTTGATGACATTTTTATTGCCTACAACTGTGTGCAATCTCTACCACATTTCCTTGTTCATAGTGTATGTATGTCGATAAGGTGCAAAACTAAGCAAATAAAGATTTCATGTGAAGACTGTCGTAATGATCAATTATGTGCGACTGCAGAAGTGATGTTCTGTGTCGTGTAACCGGATGTCATGCGGTGCGTAAATTCATGCATTCCACTATATTAGACCTAGTCAGTTACACTGGCTTAGCAAACCTTGTCTTTTCAGATAAGTCGTCCTATTTGTTTATGGTGAACGAACGATTTTTAAGCGAGGAAGCCCAAAGTATTTTGCCATGTTAATAAGTAGATTAAAGAAGGAAAATATTGTACATAACAAAGATGGTGTCATCTATTTTAATTCACTTCAATTTCTTTGAGGCACTTCCAATTTTCTATACATGAAGAATCAGTTATATACGTAGTGTACCTATAATAGGTAATATTTGTTTCAAGTTTATATATTCCATTAGAAATAACAAACTGTTAACTAAGGCGCAGGAGTCGCTATGTGGTAAGTAGCTTGCTTATCAACCACATGGTTCCGGGTGCAGTCCCACTGCGTGGCACCTTGTGCATGTGTCTTCTACTATAGCCTGGAGCCGACTAAAGCCTTGTGAGTGGATTTGGTAGATGGAAGCTGGAAGAAACCCTTCGTATATGTATATGCATACGTATGTGTGTATATATATTTGTGTGTCTGTGTTTGTCCCCAACATCGCTTGACAACCGATGCTTGTGTGTTTACGTCCCCGTAACTTAGCGGTTCGGCAAAAGAGACCGATAGAATAAGTACTAGGCTTACAAAGAATAAGCTCTGGCCGCAGTCAAATGACTGAAACAAGTAAAGGAGTAAAAGAGTAAATAATTGAATTCTTCGTGTAGACAAAAATGACCTGTTTTTTACTTTTTTATGTTTCATCAGACAGGCAGCATCGGAACGAGAAACTAGCAACAGAGAAAGAGAGAGAGAGAAAGAGAGAAAGAGAGAGAGAGAGAGAGAGAGAGAGAGAGAGAGAGAGAGAGAGAGAGAGAGAGAGAGAGAGAGAGAGAGAGAGAGAAAGAGAGTTGTTTTCAAATCCAGGGCCGGCTCTGGATGTTTAGAACTCCACTAGATGTATACTGAGCAAGCAAAGACCCTGAACAGATATCACACGGTATGATTTATCCCAAACCACCTCCATGGAAAAGCTGTTTATTTTATCGACCCGAATGAATGGTATCCAAACTTGACCTCGTTGAGATTTTCCTCTCAGAGTGCAATGAGGAAGAAACAAATATTACAAGTATTGCTGTCACCCGATATCACAGGTTCGTCTCCAACTGGAGAGAACATGAGGGAACGAAATTAATTGATCTCAATTGGAAGCAAGCTGGGTTCTATGTAATACTTGTCTGGAATTCTTTACAAAACTTGCCTTAGAAACGTAGTATGCATTGGTTAGACGAGTGAATCGTAACTTAATACTTCTGAACAATTATGAATTCCAAATTGTGTTCTTCGTGCCAACTTTGCGAGGCGTTCACATTGCATGTCATACGAAATTGTTTTGATAGAAAATATAAAACTGTCGAAAATTACATGTCATGAAATCTATTTCCTAAATGTTCCGTACTTATCAAACCGTTAAATAGATATTGCTTTCTATAAAATAGACTCAAAATCTTGATATTTCAATATTCCCGAAATAGGAAATGGAAAAGAAACTTATTTCTATTTCCAAGCATATTATCGGTGCAAATAATGATGTGACATAAGTAGAACCGTAGGCTGGAAATTTTAATTAACCGAAAAATTAACTCGCTTGTATTTAGATATTTTCCTCACGCTTATAAATATTATGCATTTTAATGAAACCATTAATTGTTGGAAAATTCTGATGGTGTGAACAAGCTAAGCGTAAAAAATGTTGTAAGTACTAAATTTCCCGAGAATTTATGTTACGGATGCATGTTAGATTTAATGTTTGTTATTATTTTCTCATTCTTCCATGAAATGATAATTTCATTGCCTTCCTATTTTAGATGTAATTACATCAAAAGAAAAAAACAAACATTCTGTTTAACTATATATTTGAACTTCCATAATCATGACTAGTTGGGAATATGTATTCATGTGAGTATATAAAGTTTGTGATTTTGAAAGAGAATCGAAACCGGAGACGCCCATTCTCTGAGAGTAGAATTAACGGTCCATTTCTGTTGATAGGTGACAAGTTTCAAATTTGTTCCGCATCATAGTAAACGACACAGTCGTCGTCATTTCTCATGTGAAATATGAGCTCTAAAAGTTCAATCTGTTTCTAACCCTCTGTGTGAAGTCAGACATCATTTCAAGTAGAGAAACATGAAAAATTAGAAAGAGCGAGTTATATAGATAGATAGATAGAGAAAGAAAGGTGTAATATTAGTAGGGAATGTTTTTATGACCGTGTCTATTCATTTATATATAAATTTGCGCATGCGTGGGTATGAGTGGTTGCGCGCGCGCGTTGTGTGAGCGTATATTTTTGTGTACTTATATGTGTGCATAAGTGATATGGGTATATGCGCCTATGTTTGTGTATATATGTGTCATTTCATGTACATGTGTGTATTCGTGATATTCTGGGAAAATATGTGTGTATTTCTATGTATGTGCATGCGCATTTGTGTGTATATCTGTATATTTATGCGTATACGTGTGCATATATTTATGTGTATGTGATTTGTTTATATATGTGTGTATATTTATGTATATGTGTGTGTGTGTATTTGTTGGTGTGTGACTACTTTGCTTCTATTCTCGACGTCGTCAGTCATTACTAAGAACTCAAATAATTGTTCAGCCAACGACGAGAATCATTTCTTACATAAGAAGAATACTTGACAAGAAATTGAATTTGTAAACTGACAGGAGTATTCGATTATATAGACCTCAATGCAGGACTCGTAATGTACATCATCGATTTCATAAGGGTGAAAATCAAAGATGACATGGGTTGAATTTTTAAACACAACACGAAATGATGTGGCAAATAAAAGATTTTCTTCTCATGATCGAGCGAAACTTTTTACCAATAATAATAATAATAATAATAATAATTAATAATAATAATAATAATAATAATAATAATAATGAAAATAATAATAAATACCCTGATGCATTACCAGGCAGTGACTCCCATGGCGTCTGATCTCAAATGATATATATTGTTTTGTCTTGGTATAAATGATGGGGTAAAGCAAATATTCTGCTAAATACCACAGATTTGCTTTTCAGATATTTGACCATAACTACTTGAGCAAGTCCCTTAGTGGCTGACGATATGTGCATCTCTGGTCACGAGCAGAAGTAGTGAGAGAGCATCATACCCATGTGTAGAGAGGAATTCTTTGGGGGTTTGGAGAATTCACGTTTCGAAACTTGGGTGTATTGTTCATCATCCTTCAACAACCCTTATTCAAATAAATATGCACACACCTTCATACAAAGCCCTCATAAGCAGTATCATACTTATGAAACTATCATTCCATATCGAACATATACGCTCACAATACGTCATCGATTACCTAAGACTTTTCAATATGTAACGTGATGTGAGCAGCTGATCTCTACAATGGACTTTTTTGGCAATATACATGT
>NC_068992.1:1547170-1549523 GCF_001194135.2 Octopus bimaculoides
TATATATATATATATATATATATATATTGTATGTATATACGGTTCACAAGTGAATGTCTGTAGACCGTAGCTAACCCATCATATCTGAGAGATGACATTCATCCCCACTTAAACATGGATTTCTATTAGAACATATTTTATTGCAATATCTCTTGTGGGTATGCTATTAAGTTATTCATGTCATATTTTAAATCAAAAGTACCAAATTCCATCGTATATCTTTGTACGTCATCAAATTTTAACATCCATCACTTCCAGCGTTTATTCTCTCCTTCATATTAATTAAGCAATTATGGAAAGTATATTGACATAGTTGAAAACAATTAAACATTAGAAATATTAACACTTCTCTTTAATGTCTTCATTTTAAAACGTTATAAAGGTGCCAATGTTTTTTTAGCTGATACGCTAAATTCTAGAACAAGTCGACAGCTTCCTAAGATACGCATGCACGTGATTAAATAGACATTTCACTGCTATATAGACAGACAAGCAGACACACAAGGAGATAACATCATCAATAAACAGAAAGCAGGTATTATCTCTATTATGTTCATAAAATGTATTTAACGCATCTTGATATTTATTTTAGCACTATGAAGTATGGATCAGACAATGCTATTTCGCGTACTTCAACGCATGTCCAATTCCTACAAGGGTCATTTTAAGAGAATAGTTCTAATATTTGAACACTCAAGAGGTATCTTTAAATAATTGGGTTCATAATAGGTCTATCTAGTCAAATATTTTAAATGTATAAAGAAGCTGTTTTTGTTTTTTCAATGAAACATTTATGATAAACTAATGACAGGAATTTAGAGAAATGGGTGGAGTTGCGGAGAAAGTGGGATAAGATATTTCGTTATGGCTTTCATTTCTCTAACTTCAAATCGCGTCGATATTAACTTCAGTTTCACCTTTTCATTTTAGATACAATATATACATTGAAAAGATTGCTTGCTACTAAAATAAGTCTTCTCGATGTACTTGTGCTTGAAACCAATATTAATATTTCCAGGATTAGTAACACCTTTACTTTGGTTGCGTACGACGAAACTTACTAGTGACCCAAGCGTCATATGCCAAGAATAATTGTGAAAAATTCTTATAACATTTCTTATTGTATCCCCAACAAAAACAATTCTAAAACATGTCCTCAAACTGCTACAATCGTTTGTTATATATTATTAGAAATATATTCTCTTGTATATAACTTTTGTATTAAAAGTGTCATGTTCGTAAGCAAGATATTTAACGACCGCTGCATTTAAATATCCATATTGCAAAGGCAACACACAAACAGCTGAGAAAATATAGAATTCATCCATTTTAATTATGTGTTGAAAATAGTCCTGAGTTGGTGATGAGGTACATGCGGTTTTCAGGGAAAATCCACCTGGTTACATTACATGAAATTCGTCTATCATTGGTGTTAACATTTGCTTTATTTTGTGAAAAGCAAAATCATGCTACACAATATTTTTGACTCTTTGTTTGTGTGTTTATGTGTTAATTTCTTCTTTCTAAAGTGTTTTATAGACAGACAAACAAAACTCTGTAAAAACAGATTATGTGCGATGACAAACCTCAGAAAAGAAGAAAAACCGGTTTGAAAAGTTGTTGCTTTGTCTTGAGGGTGTAATTTGCAACAGCATTTTACAGGGCAAATATCTGACAAACGTATATGGACAGATCTAAAAGTGTGATTGAATCGCAAAGATGTTTATGAATACCTTCTATAGACTGCCGGTAAGAAAAAGAGGCTCAATGCAAATTGTTACATCACGCGACATTATGAATTTATGGATACGTTTCTAAATCAGAAATTATACACGGAATAATTTGTTTGAATGTTGTGTTGCATTTGTTCAACAAATTAATTCTTCACGGTCGTTACGAATATTTAGAGATATTTTTAGTGATTCTCTAACATATATTTTGAATTAATATTCAATATCATTCGACCAATAACCATAAGCTACGATATATAGGACAGATATTTGTTTGTGATTTCTATAGCTCTGATAATGGATCTTAACGATGACTCGATTATTTATTATCTATGAATATGAGACGAAATATTTTCTACCCTTTTTCTAAATTCTTGTCCCTTTGGGGGATTCGATTTCTCGTTTTGTGAGGTTAATTTTCAAAGTGAACTTTGATACGTTACCATTTAAACAACGAAAATAAACTGCTTATATATGCTTGTTGAAGAAAATATCAAACATTACATTAGACATCCTCAATATTGCTATAGTGTGTGCATGTATGTATGTTTGTATATATAAATATATATATTTACACACACACACACACACACACACGCACACACTTATATATATTTATATAT
>NC_068992.1:1549670-1550659 GCF_001194135.2 Octopus bimaculoides
TATATATATATATATATAGAGAGAGAGAGAGAGAGAGAGAGAGAGAGAGAGACATATATATATACATATATACATATATATATACATATATACATATATATATAGGTATATATATTGCGTGTATGCATATGTGCATGAAACATTTGTCTTTAATGGTCGATTAAAAAAAACCATACACAGGGTCGATAGAAATATAGTTACAGTTTGTGTAAGGGAAAGAAGTAATACATTTGTAGGGGAAGGTGAAAATAGAAATGAAGGAATTTTACGGTACACAAACGTCAACAGATTATTATTCTAACAAGCTTCTTCGTATATTTTAAATCATATATCCACAAGTGTTCGATGCGAGATAGTGGAGCTGCTTAAAATACATCACTGAGTAATTATATTACGTGATAGATATAGCATTGATTGCTGTAATAAAGCTCTCAGAATGCACATATTTACGTTGGATATGAAAACCAATTCATGCTTCTCCTTGTAATGCTAAATATAATAAGCAAGAGGTAGAGAATCTGTTGTTTCAACTCTCAGCACCCTTTACAACAATGCAGTCAACCATGATCTTACCGAAATTCCGTAACATCCTGTTTGATCGTAATATCTACAGCTTTGTTTACAGTTCAAATAGCTTTGTTATAAAAGCCGTGTAACTAATGCATCTAGTTTTATCTGTTTTATTCGATGTGGCAGTTATCGATTCCATGTGTGAAATGATAACTTTTTGAAAAGGGATTCTATATACACTGTGATATTGATGGAGTTCTTAATGTAATATTTATGAGATTATTTAAGTAATGCAACTACAGCAAGAAAACCGGAAATATCCTATTTACAGCAATACTGTGCCAATAAGAACCCAACCTGCAAATGTTAAGCATAAAAGGCCCTGAACAAACGTCAATATTATGTATTCTTCTTCTTCTTCTTCTTCTTCTTCTTCTTCTTCTTCTTCTTCTTCTTCTTCTTCTTCTTCTTCTTCTTCT
>NC_068992.1:1550832-1553332 GCF_001194135.2 Octopus bimaculoides
TTATTATTATTATTATTATTATTATTATTATTATTATTATTTGCTTTTGAATAGAAAGTTGTGTGACGTCTCTCACCAATGGATTTGTATATTTTTCTTCCTTTACTGAATGAAATGTTTCCTTCTTGGATAACATTCAACCAAGGAAGCTTACGCTGTCGTAGATTTGAAGTGAACAGCAATACTGACCTGGGAAAAGGTATAACTCTTAAATATTTAATATTAAAGATATTTCGATACACGAATTTAAGTGTGGATACTCATTAATTTGCTGTCTTGGTGAGAGTTAATATCAAGAAATTATGTAGAACAAAACACGCCATAACAATAAAAACAATTTTGAAAATTTTGAAAATAGAAATACAGTGAGTCAAAAAAAAAAAAAATGGACGAGGAATCAAATTATAGTAATTACAAAAATAAGGCGGGAATCTGAGTTTGCCGAACATGTACAAATAAGCGATAGAACATTCAAGTGTAAATAGGAATGCAGGTAATCAAAAACGACTCCACATGATCAGCATTAACACAAAAGTGTTTTCCTAAAATTTAGAATCATACAGTTGTATGATACCTAGATAAGTAATTTAAGTAAAGTTATCTCCTCGAGTCATACCGACTCATAAGGGCCAGAGTCTGGGTTTCATGGTGTGTACATTCCCCACCTGGACGGGACACCGGTCCGTCGCAGGATTACTCATTTTTACCGGATTAGAGCAACGTGAAATGAAGTGGTTTCCTCAAGAACATTAAGCCCGGTCAGGAATCGAAACCGCAATCTTATGATCACGAGTCCAACAATATAACCACGAAGCCACGCACCACTAATGATACTTGGGTTGACTCTCTGAAAAACATTATGCTTATCTGCAAAAAAAGAATTGTTGAATTATGTAAAGAAGAGCGGGGATGCACCTGATGAGTTGGGGGTAATATTTTACCACAAAAATACAAAAGAAAAATAAATAATTAAACAGCAATCGTGAATGGCACATGGAGCGGACATCCGTCTTACAATGTGGCTGATTTTGTAAAGCAGGGTTCATCACTGGAGTGACCTTTAATGTTATGTCATCGCATAGGTTCTATATGTATATACAGCTCCTGAAATACCTCGAAGATCTCAATACTATTTCTGTGACGTCATGTAAAGAATTCGAAAGATTGATCTTAAGATGAATATTTCAGGTGAGAAATATGTCATATACTTGATAGCAAGCGTCACTTGAATTCATCCCCTTCTAAGGGACAAGAAAGAAAATTACATAAAGAGGAAGAAAGAAAGAAAGATACACAAAAGTAGTATAAGCAACAATCATAAGCGCGTTCTAATAGCGCAAGAAGCATCAGTCTACAAATCGAATAATGACTGGCAAAGAAACTTCACTTCCGTACGTTGAGGCGGAATGACACTGGGGAACAAACGCGAGCTTGTGATGAGAGCAAAAACCGTCACAGAAGAGAAACATGAAATTATTCGGAATTAGTAATGTTTCCGCTTATCATGTGGTTACATTATTATACTTAACTGCCAAATTATCATCAGGAATGACCTAAAATGGTCGAAGTAGAAAACAGACTAAACTTTAAGAAGACAATGGCTAAGAGAAGGTCACTAATCGAAATATACCAAGATATAGCGATATAACGTGGGCGAAATTCTGAGACATAAATATCAATACCTGTTACAGAATTTCAGAGTGTAGAACGTGTCTAAAATCCTGATTACCTAATCAATTCAGCATTGAAATTATTGTATTATAGAGTATCATTTACGTTTCTAGTTGAAATGATAATGATGTTTTGTAGACAAGAGCAGAATTTTGAGTTAAAGTAATCCCTTTCAGAACGGCAGGTGGCAATGTCCAATCGAAACTAGTTAAAACATGGGACGAGATATCACTTTTCATAGATTCGATTTGATCAATATCTCATGAGTGCAAGGTAGCAAGCTGGCAGAATCGTTAGCAAGCTGGGGAAAATACCTAGCGATATGTTGTCTGTCTTTATGTTCTGAGTTCAAATGCTGCCGTGTTGCTTTGTCTAGGTTCACCTTCAGCTCAGTCTTCACCGGGTTGACCGCTTTCCATCCTGTTCATGCAATTCATGATCTCTCATTCTCTATCTCTCGCCTCATAGTCACTTCTTGACCGCGATACACATAGCTGGTCACCTCTTCTATATCATCGCCTCCGACTGTTAGGCAACCCATTCTTACTTCCTCCGTACATTTGATCTTCAGGCCAACCGACAAAACCTTGAAATCCAGTAGTTCGTCCAGCATGGTCTGTATCTGATCGGTGCTAGCCGCTATCGGAACTATGTCGTCAGCGAATCTTAAACTGGTGAGAGGCTCTCCGTTTAACCTGATGTCACCGTTCTAGTTCGTGTCACGTATGACCATTTCGAGATACGTCGTGAAGAGATTAGGAGAGATGGTTCTTCCTTGCTTGACACCGTTCCCCACCGGAACATTCACTGGTGAGGATAACAAGGGCAC
>NC_068992.1:1555832-1559205 GCF_001194135.2 Octopus bimaculoides
CATATATGAAGTGTCAATGTTAAATTTTCTTTTGTACGCTGCTACTAATAAATCTTAAAATCTTCCAATATTCATAATTACATTTACCCACTCGTCTACACGTGTACACATACACAATGACCAGCTTTCAAATAATTATGAGTTCAGCTCGTCTCCAGATATTTCCCAGTTTCATATATATTACATTATTTAACCTGCTTGAGTTTATTATCTCCGAAAAGATAATAAATTACATCTACGTTATAGTTGAGTCTTACAATATTATTAATTCCTATTCTGTTGTGGCGTATCTCTCTTTCTGGTAATATAATGATGTCTGTTACGTTAGAAGTGAACTCGCACCTTGTTCGGAACTGGTTACAAAATATGAAGACCTCACATATATCATGAAGTGAATTGAAAAACGCTGGACTAATTGATATTCATCAGACTGTCAGAAAACAGAAACTGACCCAAGATATTTTAAAAAGAAATATCGTCGAATATATCTTCAACATGAGCATCTGGTACAAACGCTTATTCAGTGCAATTTCAAATGCGATGCAAATTCAAATCCGTTCTTCAAATGTTTGGAACCGATATGTTTTGGTCTTATGAAAACCCTTCAGCGAAGCGCATTCTTCTCCATAATCACTACTACAATGTTATTGGTATAATAGAACGGTGTTATGAGAAAGTCACTATGAATATGAACACTATTGCCGGATTAAAAATACCCTAGTGAAACGTTCTAAATGCTAAGTATACATACGATAAGATCACGCTTAAGGATTGGGCATATTTGGGCCTTCTAACTACATAAATAACATCCGTAAATCGAATATTTGTAATTAATAATATAGAATATTTGAGTCCCTATCTGATGTTTATTTTGAAGACATAAAACTCCTGTATATCTTCTCTCTGTTGAATTGATGATCGTTATATAAAACTGCTACTTATTTTATCGATTGCAAAGAGAACGAATTTAGTTCACTCGTGGTGTAATTTGGAGTAAACACAAGAGAATCAAACAGATTTGCGAGATATTTATCGAGAATATTTATATTCACGTGGATTTACTACTAATTCCATCATAATCTTCTTTGTTTCATCTCATCAGAAATTTAGGATTTATATTAGGCTGTAAGACAGCGTGCAGTGGGTTGGTCACCTAGTTTTGTAGACTAGGAGGTGATCTATATACCTAACACTCAGTATAAAGAGCTGTAGCACGACGTAAACACGTGGAAGAGAAAATGGATTCAATATAGAGTGGTTTGCATGTGAAATCTTTGGAGAAAATTGGTACTCTTTAGGTCTAAGCATCGGTGATATGTGAAGAATATACATGAGAGGAATAACAATGAATGCTGTTGTATCTCTTGTGCCAACATATACGGAGTGAAAATTATTGGGAAATAACCGGTGATTTAACTGCAAGATATAAATGGCTGATGTAGGTTAAATATCATTTCCTTTTGTAAATGTGTCATCTTCCGTGAATAACATACAAAATACGTCTTAAGTCGATCTCGCTCCAGAGACAGCGTTTCATAGGACATGGAAGAAAGAAGACAACAAATTGTTTTGGAAAATATGATGGTCAGCAACATATTTAATATACGTATTTGCAATAAGTCGATATTTAGTTGAGATACATCAATCCCTCACTAAGAAAACAATTGCGCTCTCATACTAGTAGGAAACAATGAAAATCTCGACGAGGTGAATGAATATGGTTGTTTCTAAGAGTTAAAAATGGAAGCGGGAAACAAATGTGGAATATTTCTGTCAGTTTAGGGTAGAGTTGGGGGATATAAGAAAGAGTGATTTAGTTAGTAGGGATTCTCTTTCAAAGTAACCATATAACATTTCGATATGGGTATGCTTGCAGATCGGGTGATACAGGATGACATATTTTGCGTTTAGAATGTTCGACTTTCAACTAATCGAGTGTGTAAAAACTACTCCGACGATAGGGCTAGGTATATATTCTTTTTGCTGTTGTTTGCTGCGCTATTTAACCTGTAATTTGCCAGTGCGTTCCTATGCCTACTAAATGACTGAGCAAATGCTATAGACTTCGCATGTGCGTGTAATTGGAACGGATGCAGCGAAGAGAATTGTTATTTTCTTTTTATTATTGATACGAATGATTCAGGGTGGCAACACATTTAAAGTCAGATAAATCTCTACATTGGAGAATATACGGCCAATAAGCTGATTACGCCCTGTAAGTTACTTGATAATCAACAATTGAGCACTGACAACAGGGCGCTTGATGTAACTGGTCTTATATAATTTGGATAGTCAGCGTATTCTTTTAAAACAAGATCCGCAGAATGTTCACATCAAAGTTGTTGAGACTGAAACACAAAACCATACTGCAGCAATGTATAACTATAATTTGACGATACATGAAACTAAATAGAATCTATTGAAATCTATTCACTAATTTCACATGTATTATTTCACAAGCATTAAATGATCCTCTCAATGTTACACTCTACAGATATAAGTGCTACTAAAATCACACGTATTGTAATGTCTTCCTAATATGAACATTATGCCTGCAATGGGGCAAAGGCATATAATTAGTGATCCGTAAGGCAATAGCCTAGTCTCATTTTCATGTAGAAAGAGATCTGTAGAATTCAACGATGCTTTGATTGCTGTTACAGTTTACGAATATATATTTTTCTTTTAAGCTTCAAACCTGAATATGACTGTATTCATTCCTGCTACACATACAGATATAGCTTGCAAATAAAGTAAATTTACGTAAACATTTGTAATGTAATTTGAAGCGTTTCTAATTTTCCTGACAGCATATTCCCTCGGACAATATTTTAATTCATATACATTACCAAACGAATTCAATTACAATGAAATCAGCTATAAAATACCCAGCAGTGTAAAGTTTAGTGTCTTCCACAATAAATATTTTCCTATTTTTAAAAATTCAATTTGCATTTCATTCGTTAATTGTTTTTCAAAAATGTCAATCCTTATTCATCACGATCACTATTATTATTTGAAAATTCTTCTGGATCTCACGCCTATAACGGAATTTAAAGAGGTTTATTCTTGAATAATACGTCACTACCTGTGACTTCAGACGTCCAGAAGCTTTTAGAATGATCTTCACCATTCCTAACAAGCAGGCCAGTTTAATATATTCTATCTGCTTCAGCAAGCCTTTTTTACCTGTCTACTTGTCGTCCCTAAGGCTCCAATGAAAATTGCTACTACTACTACTACTACTATTACTACTCTACTACTACTACTACTACTACTACTACTACTACTACTACTACTACTACTACTGCTGCTGCTGCTGCTGCTGCTGCTGCTGTTGTTGTTATTATTATTATTATTATTATTATTATTA
>NC_068992.1:1559215-1565768 GCF_001194135.2 Octopus bimaculoides
ATTATTATTATTATTATTATTATTATTATTATTATTATTATTATTATCATTTTTATCATTATTATTATTATTGATTTACTTTTCAGAGCGCTCGGTCTTCTTGGCTCTAGTAGATTCTGTGAGAGCAAATAACAGCCTACTTCAGAGGTTACGCAGGGTTTTTTTCCGCCTCACATTATAAGCTTTGATACTTGGTTGCTCATTATTGTGGGAGAGATTCAACATCGAAGCACCAATCTCAAAATACTAGCAGTCTACGGCAGAGCTGTTTTGCCGGCTTGCTCTGCTCTCATGTCATTTCTCTGGCATATTTTTCGAACTTGGTTGTAAATACTCCCCTACTTGAATGGCGGACACTCTCTTCATACTCCACATTTTTGCAATTTCATGTTTTAGCATTCTGAACTTCTCAATCTTTTCTATTTCTTTGTCACTTATGCATGCACCCTCAAATATTGCAATATCTATAATCTCGGTTTCCTTTCTTTTTTTATGTACCACAACAATATCTGGTTTCTGAGCCGCGATTACGGAGTCACATTGATTTGTAAAATACCACAATATCTTATATTCCTTGATCTCGGTGACTCCCTCTGTTCCATGTTCGTACTATTTCCGTGCTCTGTCCAGGCCATACATTTTCCATAGCCTCTAGTGAACAAACTTAGCCGCGTTATCATGCCGACTTTTGTAGTGTTTGGGACCAGCTTGCTACATACACTCACAATACGTGAGACTGTTTCGTTTCTGCTGCCACACATCCTACGAATTTATCCATTTGGAGCTTGGTATAATTAGTTCTCAGAGCTTGTTTCTGGGAGTTGTACATCAATGCCTCAGTACCGGCTTTCAGATCACTTGTTCTTAGCCATCTCCAAGGTAATGCCCATGCAGTTGTTTCATGTTCCAATTGTCAACTTTTTCTTCTTCATCTTGTATCTTAAATGTTTGTGGGTGTATCAGTAGATATTTTATTGTCAATTCTAATAGCGGCAAGCAGAAATACATTCTGCTGTTTGACGTACCATCCCAGAATGTTCTTCACGTTGACAACACAGATCTTGCATCCCATGAAGCCTCCTCATCCCCTGTTCCTAGATGCATACAGCCTGTCAGTGTTGCTTTCGTTATGTAGTTCCTTGTTAATTGCCATCACTGTTCTGATTTTCCTGTCTATTTCCTCAAGCTCGTTCTTCATCCACATAACAACAGCTGCGTCATCTCACATTACGTAACAGCATATGTGCATCTATCTATCTATCTATCTATCTATCTATCTATCTATCTATCTATCTATCTATATATATATATGATATATGATATATGCATGCAAACCTTATGTACACATATACACATACACACGCACACACATCTCTCTCTCCCTCTCTATTTATATATATATATATATATATATATACGCTCATATGTAAAGAACAAATATATAGTGCGTGTGCTTATTTGGCAAGAATAAAAATAACCATCCCGAAATATAACAATATAACAGTACGTGTGTTTGTTTGTGTATGTATTTTGTAGATAGGCTTATAACCCATATGGAGTCCACTTGGAGCACATCTGTTAATTTCGGTTCTCCTAACAACTAAATAGATGTTATATTTGTGCGAGGTGTGCCCAAAGGTTGAAAAATACTGTCTGACTCAAGGCACAAGGCCCGAGTAGAATACTGCAAAACATTTATTGCTGAGTAATTACCTATCGAAACAGATGCGAAATATTTGAATAGTAGATAAATAATACCAACATTTTCCCCAATATATATATATATATATATATATATATATATATATATATACCATGAATAACAATGTAAATGTATATTGAATGTAAATCCCACCTTTGTTTCGTTTTCACACCATCGAATCTCGGTACCCGAAACACAGTTTAAACATATCTAACATACCTACTGACTTTCATCCTCCTATTAACATTTCACATTGTCTGATTGATGTCAAAATTATTCGTTTACCCCATAAATTTTGTATATTGAGTCATGACAATACCTTCTAGTTTATCTTTATCCGCCGGAAGTGTATTGTAGCTTTTGTTAGCTTATTTGATTTCGATAACACCAACAAGTATTATGTTATCTCTCGTTTCATGACAATAACTATTATCAGTTATATCCACTAATCATAGCTTTTATTCCTATCGTTAACACATTTCCCGCATCCAAAAGCATCTTTATTTTAATATTTGACTGAAGTAGAGTTCCTGTTTTTATGATCCTTCCTCAGTTAGTGTATTGAATATAAATCGTATTGAATGCAAGCGGGGCCTTGAATTTTTAAGATCCCTAAATTTAATTATGCCTGTTTGCTATTTTCTTAATATGGTCATGTTTAGTTTTTGTCAAAGATTTTTGGTTTATTTGCTGCATTTCCAATTCTAGAAAACTTTATCTGCTGATTTGTACTCAAAGCGATCTCGCCTAAATTTAACCGACATTCTTAAGAGAATTTTGTTCTTGGGGTGATGAAAATATATACAAAATTCAACAACAGCAAATAAGTGGCCAGTTAACGAATGAAAAATGTAATGGGCAACATTGATAACTGGAATGTGACACTTCATTTTCACTTCTCCTTTCTCCTCCTGATATAAAAAAAGACAGTGAGGCGTCAGATGTATAATCTATATGTGCTGCATCGTTTACGAGATCTGGTATAATTGCAATTATGCCCTACAAAAGAGCAAACGCGCCAAAGCCAGCCATCGATTTCTGATACAAAGGTGAATATAAAAAATGATTTTATTCTGCTAAAGTAGTGATTTCTATTCTTAATCTCGCAGTTTTATTCACACGCTATTATACTTCAAACTGTGTCCAAGTATTTATTGAAAGCTGAATAATGCTGCTATTATTCGAGATCAACCACATAAAATTGCAGTGCATACCTCTGCATGTTTATGTCATTGCACTTCCAAGCCGAGCGAAAATTTAATGCCATTATTAAACTACTAAACATGTTTATATGAACGAGAAAAATCTCAGAGAATTTACCATGTGCAGCATATAATTTGCAGGCCATATACGAGTGGCAAGTAGAATATGCGCTCATCTCTCTCCCACCACCATATTATCTTGAATCGGATTTTCTCATGGATTATCTTAAGGGAAAATCGCTGAGATGAAGTTAATGATGTGTTTTCTCCCAAATCATAATATCCCAATTTTTATTCCAAAATCGGTAACACGTTCATTCATGGAGATGATGCAAAACTAATCTATACACATCCGATTATCATGTTTAATTTTTAAAAATTGGTTGGCATAAACATCTCATTACTTTTTTTTAAAGTAATTCGTAAATTATCATATTAATCATTACAAATATTAAAAACCGGTGTGAAGAGTTATTCTTTCGTTGAACCCTCAAATCCTATAGTACAGTCAGAATATACAGCTTAACCCGGGCATTTTAAACTTAATAAATCCTTAGTTCTGGTTGCACCAATGCCATCCAGAGAAATATTGAGTGGCAGAAACTCACAATGTAAGAAGGAAGAATGCGAGAACACATGACAACGACCCATAGACTGTGGTCAAAATACATCGAAGAAATTCACTTTATCAGATTTATCAAAATTTATCTCTGACATAATGAAATTAAAACATATTTCACAGCCGTAGGAGTGGCTGTGTGGTAAGTAGCTTGCTTTACGAACCACGTGGTTCCGGGTTCAGTCCCACTGCGTGGCACCTTGGGGAAGTGTCTTCTACTATAGCCTCGGGCCGACCAAAGCCTTGTGAGTGCATTTGGTAGACGGAAACTGAAAGAAGCCCGTCGTATATATTATTATGTATGTGTGTATATATATTTGTGTGTCTGTGTTTGTCCCCAACATCGCTTGACAACCGATGCTTGTGTGTTTACGTCCCCGTAACCTAGCGGTTCGGCAAAAAAGACCGCTAGAATAAGTACTATGCTTATAAAGAACAAGCTCTGGGGTCGATTTGCTCGACTAAAGGCGGTGCTCCAGCATGGCCACAGTCAAATTACTGAAACAAGTAAAAGAGTAAACAAGTAAAAGAGCCACACACGTCTCGTGTTTCTTTTCGTACTTTCATGCTCGTACTTTCGTACTTTCGTGCTCGCAGAAGGAGATGGATAGGTGTAAAGTTTCTAGGTCAGTCTATGTTTCTGAATTAGTTGATTGTCCTATAAGCAATTTGATTAATACCCACAAACAACTTCTTTAATTTAAAAATAGAAAAAAATCTATCTGTTTTGGATTAACACAGAACACGTAATGGACTAAGAATCTGACAGTCATTTGGCACTTCGTGTTTTTACTTACAATCGCTCTGACTTCAAGGAATAATCTCAGACTCGGAATATGTTCATACATAGCTTATGATAATTCCCGTATGATATCAATTTCAGCAGCGAAGGTATAACTTTCTTTACTCCAGTGTCTAAATTTCTCTTTTTGTTGCTGCGTAATACTCCGTCCATTATTTCCTTACCTATAAGGAATTGATTTCACGAATTTCCTTCATTAATTTATTTGAAACATTTGCTGAACATCATCTTACATTTTTAATCAGAGTTCACCATTTAGACAAATGCACAGATATTTATTTGCTTGAAATATTTTGAATGCTAAATGACTTTCAACATTATTCAAAAACTTTTTCTAATAATCCTCCTTTCAACTCTTCTCTCTTCTCTGTAAATCTCGAAAATGCTGATTTAATATTGTAAGGTTATCGATTCTGAAGTGTCCTAATCCCCAGTGTATCTTCAGTCTTCAACACAACTATTAATGTCGTTTAAAGAAACATTGTTATACAGCCACTTGCAGGAAACAACATTTGTACGGTCCATTGACTTAATAACTTGAAGATGGGATCAGAGGCAATAATTGCTTTTTAATTCTGCAATCTCTACAGAGCTAATTAATTATTAAGAAGGCAATATGTCTTCAAGGTATGACGAGAAGTTTTAAAGACACCTCTCTGCTTTTCATCAGGTAAAATTGTTTGAAGAAACACCCAGAAAAATACCTCTGAAGTTTACATACATTTATTGGGTTTCTGCACGTTAGAGTTAACTGAAGAAAATATTTGGTACTGGTGTATTATTTTTTCTTTTAGTTCTTTGCTGTTATGTCTTCGCAGAGGAAGCCACCTGAAATTACAAAGGGGAAAGCACAACTCCTTGATTAGTCAACCTGATAAATTGAGGATTCTGTTATGTCTGTAGGCTAATATATTTTCATGAATAGTAAAATAGAACACTATATTTATTTGGATTGTAAACAATCCCTTAAATAAAATCTTGAGATTTATAAGATCAACTCTAAATTCCTTCTATGGTTGAACCTCTGAAGTATGTACAATTTCACGTTCCCGTCATATTACTTATTGAAAATGTTTCACGAATTTTCAAAAACCGTTCGGCTAAACTACATTTGCTTTGATATTAAATCCCGCGTGTTTTCCAATCGTTTTATAAACAGAATACGACACACGGCGTGCCTCTGTTCAGTATGCCACATATACATATGTAACATTTTCCGTAACCCGAATTCTTGTGGTTTTTGTTTCACATTTATTGATATGAGCAATTTTCTTTAATGAAAAGTAATGCGGTTTGGCATATCAGGGTCATATCTTTTTAATTTATTAAGCAAATTCAAATTTCTGGCCCACAAAAATATGAATATAGTTTGATTCAACTTTCATCTTACTTGATGCCATTTTCCTGTCTAAACAGCATGACAAAAACGCGTACGCATACACTCACAGATAAATGCACACAAATAGATAGAAAATAAACACTACTCATACTTGTATACTGACATGTTAGCGTTTATATTTCAATTTAACGTCTCTACTTCGCGATTAAATCAGAAAATAGGCAGAGAGCTTTCACCCTTTCACTTGACGTATTACCCATAGCAGTAAAATGTTTCAATCACGTTACTCTAAAATAGAATTGAGACAGACATTGGATAATGTTTTCTAAGTTAGCCATAGAAGTGAATGAGTAAGAATAGAAAGCCTTTGAACATAACTCTTTATCAAGGATGTCCTTGTCTCAAACGACTGCGTCTTCATCATCATCAACAACAGCACAAGCAACAATATCAACAGCAACAACAACAACAACAACAACAACAACAACAACAACAACAACAACAACAACAACATACCTGCCTAGATTCTGACAGCTCTTTTTCAAATTCCAACGCGAACAGATTTGCATAGCACCCAGTCTCCTTCGATTCATTGAAGACGTCATTCAAGTATTTTGCAAATATGTTTTCAAAATAAACAACATGAACAGCAATAACAAATTTTGTGAGTGTTGAAACTATCACAAAGCTTCAACCAGAGAAAAGAGCGGTTCTGTTCAACACATGCTAGAGAAAAAATATTATGGTTGCCAAAACCATAAGGCCTCACTGAAACTCTCCCTTTCTGCGACACTCTATTTCTCATTATCACTTTACACACATATGCACACACAAACAGATAGATAAATAGATCGATATATATATACATATATATATATATATATATATA
>NC_068992.1:1565880-1569775 GCF_001194135.2 Octopus bimaculoides
GGATTTAGTGGTTAATGCATTGTTGTAATTGAATGTGGGAGTTTGATCAAATCTTTGTTTTTGCCTAGAAGAAATTCAAATATTCTTTACTAGTCTAAGCACAAGGCCCCACATTTTGGAGCAGGAGGACAATCGTTTCGATCGACTCCAGTACGTAACTGGTACTTAATTTGTCGACTCCGAAAGGATGAAAGGGAAAGTCGACCTCGGCGGAATTTGAACTCAGGACGTAAAGACAGACGAAATACCGCTAAGCATTTCGCCCGGCGTGCTAACGTTTCTGCCAGCTCGCCGCCTTAGGAAATTCAAATATTAAATTGCGCTGCAATAAAAGCATGATTAGAACACAAAACTGGACATTGTATAGAGATGGAATACAAATAGCAGATGATTCATATAAATACAAACTTCGTTTGTGTGCTGTTATATCCTCATATAAATGTATTTATATATTCACATCCATATATAGACAGTAGCATTTATCCATGACTACACTGTCTCCATCCGCTCAGTAAGCTTTCATACGCATACATATACCTGCAAAAACACAAACAAAATAGAAATAAGAGTGACTGTATTTCTACCCAACTGCAAACAATCCGGAGCCTATTTATATATTCAGAATAAATCATGTTGCGGTTTAGAACAAGTAATTAGATATTGAGGGAAATTACGTAATTTACTTGATAGCATATAAATTAACTAATTATCTATAAAGGGGTAATTGTGTCTTATTGTAAAAATTATAAACTCGAGAAGAACATCTGCTTTCTCCAAATCGATTATCAATATTTCAATTTAGTTTCTCACACAGCATGCATATTATCTTAGACTATCTATGTACCAAGTTTTAGAATGTAGTAATAATAAATCTCTAACGTTGATTACTAAATTTACAACATTAGATACTTTAATCTTACCTACAGATTTAGCTACAAAATAGTCAAGACATTAAATACTTAACAATCCAATATGAAGTAATAATAATTCTCTGCAGCTAATTACTAAATCTACATGGAAACAATTATTCTTGCATGTAGATGGACACTAGAAAACATGTTTTAATTTTTGAGACATTGATTCTACTGGAATCTAACATATATGCAGCTGTTGTTATGTCGGTTTATGTATGTATGTATTTTATATATATACATATATACATATATACTTGTGTGTGTGTTTGTGAGTGTGTGTGACAGTTGCAATGAATTCGGAGATTAGTACATCTGCATATGTTTCAAAAGATTTCTACAGGCAAATATAGAGCATATTAGATTTAGATATGTTCGAAGCTTGGCGCTGCTGCGTAGGCATCTCGCTAGTGCTTTCGCACCCAGGGGCTTTCGCACCCAGGGGCTTTCGCACCCAGTGGCTTTCGCACCCAGTGGCTTTCGCACCCAGTGGCTTTCGCACCCAGTGGCTTTCGATTTCTTATTAGTCTATGCAAATTTATTCAAGGCCAGTCCACTAAAACGAGAGAAAGTGATATAAATTAATTTTAATGCTAATATCAACCAACAAACCACGCGCCGCGGTTGATATCCTTCTCCACTGGAACTGACGGCCGCCTATTGGCCTGCTGTATTGAACATTATCGGTTACAGGAGAAATCCGTGAAAATTATTGAGTTTACTAATAATGAGCCATTTGAAATTTACCTGTAAATCAAATCAATTCTTTGTATCGTCTTCGAACATTCATCGATCCCTTTCCTCAAAATATTTATCAGTAAAACGTTCCTACTTCATCTACGAGTGGTCTTCATTCATGAAAGCGAAGGCCTAATTACTCAATTTCTCTTGACTTTGAGAACACCTCTTATGATTATTTACTCGTTTTAATGGAGAAAGCGATTTCTCACAGGAATCTATCGTGGAAGATATGAACAGAATTAGAAGTAGTCAGTTTGTTACTTCGGCAAGGCAAGGCTTAGTTCGAAATCCCCATTTATGACATCTTGGATGCTTGATACTTGATTCGCAAGACTACAGCATAAACGAATTTCAATTCGAATTCCATTCCATTTAATTCCAATATGTTTTTATAGACATCCAAAGAAGAAAGCGCCTCCATCGATGTTTCTCTTTCGTAAGTGTGAAAATACTTCGGGTTTTATAGTTCAACAAATCTGAACTCAAAGGTTTAAAATGACGGTGTTCTAAATCCTTGCCCAAATTCAAACAACTTCATGCAAAATGATTTTCAAACAGAGTTCTTAAAACAGCTTCTGGTTCTTGTTGTCGACCACGCTTTTCCGGTGCTTCAGCAACACCATCCAGAACTCGGCAGTAAAAACCTTCAGCCTTTTTCTTCTCGATATTGAAGTGAGCCCTAGGATTTGTGCACTTTCCACAAGATTATCAGTTCACTATCATTAGTGAGCCACATGTGGCGCATGCAGTCTTAACATGAACACTCTATTCATCTTAAGTGTGCTTTTCTCGAGTTAAACAGTTTAGCGTTAATCAACCAGAACTTTTAAGTCATTCGAAGAAAACACACCCCGACTCTGAGCTCAAAGCTTCGACAAGATTCGGAGGTCTCGCATCTTCAGGATGCCTAGCAATCACAGTTAAGTCGATCGGTATATACTAATCTCCCTAAAAGTTAGGTTTTGATAATTTCTGCATGTACTCTTGCTCATCGATCTCTTGAATAAATGTGATGTTAGTTGTGAGTTTTGCCACTGTTTATGATATACACAGCTAACCTAATCTTACACCAGCCAGGCTAATCTTACTCCTTCTAGCCTAATCTTACGCCAGCCAGCCTAATCTTACAGCAAGTACACCTACTCATTGTCTCATTAATATAACAATTACACCTATCAGTATATTGTGTTTTGAAGTTCACAATCTCACGAACATACTTCGAAATATCAAGCGAATCTGTTCGAAGAATCAAAAACGGAATCTCTCTGAGCTATCCAATATGGCGTCAAAAATCAAAAGCAGCATATAAATTGAAAATCTGTGATTGCAATAAATCATATCCTCGCCTGTGTTATTTCTGAAACAGTCTAATCCTATAGATTTACTAGTACTGTTGAAAACGGTTTAGAAAACTAAGTAATGTTTGTAATGAATAATGCGAACGTGTCTTTGGTAACTTTGAGAAATTGCCTTCCCATGACCTCATTCAGTTCACACTGACATATCCCAAACAACTTTCTCGCAGTTTTTCTATCGCATTAACAAATGGCAAAACGCGTAACAATAGCAGATGATATTTGCCCAAGGTACTAGGCTGTGGGACTGAACCCATAATCCTGAGGTTGGGGAGCAAGAGTATTACCACACAGCCATTTCATCTCACTCTTGTAAATCAAAGTCACTTTGCTATGGAACACCTACGTTGCCCATATCACCACCTCACTAATCTATTTGATCAGTAATTGTATTGATTACATGAATTTTTTTCCCTCTCTGTCAGTTAATTTGGATCGAAAATGTTTTGATATGTTACTCAGTGGATAGTACACTAAACAGAGGACAAGCTTGTATATCCAACAACTTCGTAGCAGAATTCTCATGTCTTTGTCAATTAACAGTGTCGATGAGCGTTAATGTTTTTCACTTTAGCTTTCCAACATTTCGTGTAACGACGTGGAATCATGTAAAATTTAAGAAACTGACGTGTGGTTAATTATGGAACACGCTAAAGGAAATCAGTTTGGAATTTTCATTAAGTCACTAATAGAAAGGAATCCGCTTCTCGAACGAGATATACATATTATTTGAATGATTCTATAATATTGCTAATTACTACTTAATTGTGTTCTTGACTCCAACGACACATGGGATATAAACTTCGCTACTAACCTATTCATACACCAAATATGCATATGCACAACTGTTTGCGTATATATATATAAACATATATATATATATACATA
>NC_068992.1:1569924-1573903 GCF_001194135.2 Octopus bimaculoides
GTGTTTTTTTTGTATGATTCTGTATAGAGGAATATATTATTTTGTTTAAAAGAGTTCCAACACTGTCTGTTTTTTATGTTTTATTTATATTCTTGCAGAACCAATGTGGGGTATAGAATATGGAATATACAATATATAATATAATATACAATATATGATATAAAATAAAATAAAATAAAAATGGATGGCACCATAAAATAAAGTATTGAATGTAGATGAAATATTGAGTGTTCAATATAAAGGATCAAATATATAAATATAAATATATAAAGGCGACTCGAGTTTCAGGGCTATTTCCCTTCGTCATGGCCGGTATGACAGACTTTAACAGACTGTAATAAGTTGGCTGGTTTTCTGTCTTTTATACCAATTCCTTTGGACAGCAGCAGTAGGCGTTTGGCTATTTTTAGAATTGATTGACATTTTACAACGTATGCGATTAGACTTGCACACTTGTGACGCAAAATGTTTATACGGGTGATGTAAGTATTATATGAAATGCAGATTTAAATTGGCTTATGTGGAAAGTTAATACACGCAGCGATACGGATTGAATAACTAAGTGCAAATTAAAGGATGTAATCTGGAAATCTGTTAGCGATCTCGTAATTAAATCTAAAACTGAAAGTATAAGAGGAGCATTTTCAGAACTGGAGAAAAATATAGCCTGTTTGTCGCTGAAGCCAATGAAAATGATAACTAAGAGTATAGGAGAGGAATTAGTTTTTAGTTAGCAGGAGGTTAAAGTGTATATTAATGCTATGTCAGATAAATGCATCATAATACGGACAGATACAAGTGCAAGAAAGTGTGTAAATATTCGTAAAAAAACATTAAATATTGTTATTAGCAAATGAATTATGGTTAGGAGACCCCTATAACTTTAAAATTAATAGCACTTAGAAAGTAGTATCTGACAGTATGAATGTTTTATTAAGGAAATTAATACCAGAGGTGGAAAAGATGAGTGGCTTTCGCGTAGAAGATGCCAAATTTATACCGATTATCTTTTTTCAAGGGAGGGGTTTTCCGAAATTGCATGAGACTCCCTACACATGCAGATTTATTGCGGATGCAAGAAAGTGTATACGTAAACAACTATCTATATTACTTTATGATGCGTTAAATATTCTTAGATGAGATTTTATTATATGATGCAAAGGACTTCCTATATAATTCGGCGGTTATCTTATTCTGGAATATCAATTCATTCCGGTAATGAAAGTTTATGGAAGCTCCAAAGGATTGAAGTATTTTTGATTATATTTATGTATGTTTCTCTACACTGCACACTAATCTTTATTACTAAAGTGTAGAAGACCCTTATTGATATCATGTTTAATAGATGTTATATATCTCCATAAATAAGACCGAAGGTTGTTACTTTATCCTAATCTAGGTTTTCTGTTATTCTAGTGTAGGTTTTACTTGTTTAAATAAAAGTAGATTAGTGATGATAAGATTTATCCCTAAGAAAACATGTATAGCTTAAACGGAGAGGATATTTAAATAAATTAAGTATTTTCCGGAAGGCGTTAAGTGTATCCTTTCATTAGCAGCGATAGATTTATCGTCATGTCAATACACTTGTCTTAATGATTTATACCAAAGGAAAAACATAATTTTAGTCAAACAACATACTGGTGGCTGCAGAGATATCAATGACATCTTTATTTAGAATACGTGTTTAGGAAAATATATCCGGAGGATCTCGAAGCAAGTGGCAAGGACGATCCAGTAAATAAGGTTAACTATTCAGATGTTATGCAACCCTGTGCTGTTAAAAGGTTGCGACAAGTATTTGTAATAAATCTGAGAACATTAAATTTGTATTGCATCGTTGTTCTGGTCACTTAATGATATTCCGTTAAGTGTTGGGCATAACGTGTTTTACAATCAAGTTATTTTAAACGGTGGGACTATAAATAAGGTGGGTGTAATAATGTAAAGACAAAATGTTAATGACGCATATGAAAAAACACGATTACATTAGGAAAAAATGTTAGTTAAAGCGTTTTAGCTGTAGCTTGGGGAGACAGTGAAATTCGGAACACATTTGGAGCAATGTCATGTTTTTAAATTAGTATCGATCTATAGAATGATTACTTTAAATCAACCCTAAATTTAATATCCTTGTAATACAGTGTGCGGGTATGTTGTATATTCTTGTACACGTCATCACTTCCATAGGAGAGTAATTCTGGATTTTCGCTCTTAGATTACAAACGGTCTTCTGGTGGTAAGCAGGAATTAAGAGAAGAGATAAGTATTGCTTTCTTAGCTTTCTATGGAACGCATGTTTATTCATTTGTTTTATGTCGTCGTATTTTAATGATATTAGCAAGTATTTTATTTACGATTTATGTCATTTGGTCAATTTTATATTATTTTTATGCTTGTTTTTAGAAGAATTTTTTTTTTTCAAGAACAAAAGGTATATATTTAATAGATACGGGTTTGTATTGGTTCATTACCACGCTGTGTTGTTTTAAGTCAATTGAAGCCTCATAGTTAAAATGGAGTCTAACTCCGTTAGTTTACGCTTCGTTCATTGTAAATATGTTGTATTTTGCTTAGTTTCAAGAATGATTTATCGGTTGTTAGTTAGTGATGTCTGTCAGTTTAATTACTCTCAACGTTTACAGTTCTAGGTTGATTATTTTTAGGCCATTAATGTTTTCTCTTTCGCAGCGGGTGTATTCAACTAAGTTCAATAAATTATGTTAAATATGTTTAGCTCATTGTCGCTGAAAAACGTTTTATGATATAAAGTTCTGTAATACTTGTTGTATAAATATCAACTTGGAGGAGTTTTCTGTATTTTTTTTTTGTGTACTTCGTAACTATATTTATGTGACGTATTATTTTTGAGATGTGACGTTAGTATTGATGTTTTGTAAGAATAAGCAAATGAAACCGTAATAGATACATTGGGCTAATATTTGACCTCTTATACACATACATTATCTTATCTATTAATTCCTACCCAGTGTTTATGCTTTTGAATCTGTCAGCAATGTCGGTTTGAAAGATGCTGCCCGGGTATCGAAACCTACATGGTATCCTACAGACAGCTGAAAACGTTTGTATACGCTTGCCGTTCTTTATTTGTGTTGTGTTTTTGCCTGGGAATAATTCCTTGTGTTTCTATGGTTCTAAGTTATCCTTCATTGAAATCCCATTTCGGGTATTAATTGTTGATGGGCAATTCTTCGTTTCCACGTTTATGATGCATGTGTATATATATTACACAATGTATTCGTACTGCATGATTTTCGTTTATTGCTATTCTGGTACCTTTTGGGTTATGCCTTTTAGCATGTTGGCAGATAACGGCTGTTTCCCTGCTCACATAAAGTACAATGTGTGAAGGCACGTGACTTAGTTGTATTCGACTTATGATCGAAAGGTCATGCTTTCGAGATCCGGTGGTGCGTTATGTCCTAGAGAAAGATAATTTATTTCATGTTCCTTGAGTTAACGTAGCGGACAAAAATGTGCTGTACCTGTATTTCTGAGGCCCAGCTTTCTCCCATTCACGGTCACACTGAATCTCCCTTAATACTACATTAAAGGTAACCGTTTGTGTGGAGTGCTTAGCCACTTGAACGTTAATTTCATCCATTACTTGTATCAACTGTAAGCAACGGACTGCCAGATTTTAATTCATAAACACAATTGAGTGTATGTGCGTATCTGCATATGAGTATATATGAGCATTAAGGCCAGTTTGCCGTTTCCTTGGTGTGAATATTTCCCAATTGGACGGGAAAGCTCTCTTAAGTATTTATATAAGGGTATCTTCTTCAGGGATAAATCAGAAACGACACTGAAAGATCGATGAGTTTTACTTCAGTTGTGCACTATTTGTTTTTTTTATTGGTACTATCATTATCATTAGCGAAAATTCACTATATTGTTTAATCCGTAAAAAAAATGAAGCCATACGTGTTTTCAGTTATTTACAGTGGTGTATATA
>NC_068992.1:1574100-1575766 GCF_001194135.2 Octopus bimaculoides
TATATATATATATATATATGTATATATATATATACATATATATACGTGTGTGTATGTGGACCTATCTATATACTTAGATTATATATGTGTACTTATATATGTACACACAAATTTGTCAAAATCATACACACACTCATATACACACATATGCATTTGCTTGATTGCATGAATCTCCTCAGTGTCACATTTGAATCTTGAAACATTTATTGACCAACAAAGATATTTGATTACACACTCAAAATGCTTATTTTGGCTTCATCCATTGTAGCTATTGTCTTCAATAAAATCACTTAGAATATAGCCGAAAGCTAATACGTATTCAGATGAAGAGATTGTTAAAATTAAGCTTAAATAATACACCGCAGCCGGTTAATCACTATGTTGAAGCAAGACTACGTTTTTATTTAGTAAAGTTAGCCATCATAATTTGAAGTACATTCTCGTTGGGGAAAATGGAACGTTCACATAATATTAAATGCTAACATAATAGGAAATGCAGGTTTCTTCTATTCATCAGTTACATAAATCTTCTACTAAGTCGATGATTGCCAAAGATAAGATTTGTAATGCACTTGACATCAAATAAAATAGTCGTCAACAAAACCAGCAACGTCGGTGATTGTCCGCCAAAGATCTTCATCATTTATTATTGTCTAATAATATATGAACTCCAAGAGCAATATGCGGTCCGTTTGGCTGCAAATATGATACAGTCAGTTTATCCGCACACTGATGATGCAGGAGGGAACAAGATGATTTGTCATAAAGATTCATATATGTGCGTGTGTGTATGTATGTATGGTTATATATATATATATGTAGGTATATATATATATATATCGTTATCCCTTTTCCTTGTTTTAGTCACTAGGCCGCGGCCATGCTGTCGCGCTGCTTGAAAGTTTTTAGTCGAAGAAATCAACCTCTGTACTTAAGTTGTCTACGAAGCATGCTCCTTATCGAACCGGATAAGCCCAAATATATAGAGCGTAAACAATCTAACACCGATGGTCCAGGTGAACCACGTGACTGCAAATAATCTTTGTCCCACACAGCAATACATCCATCCATCCATCCATACATGCATGCATGTAAGTATATATGTATATGTATGTATATGTATATATATATATTTATTTATTTTATTTATTTATGGGTTTCAGCCAAGTGGGTGCGGTCATGCTGGAGCACCACCGTGATTTTCTGTCTTTATGCTGTGCACTCTTCACGTTCCTTGCATGGCTCTTCTCCCCCACCTGATATGGTCCAATCAAAAGTTTTGATGGCACATCTGGTGTATAAGAGAATTTGACATCGCTGCCCTAAACTGCGTCTCATTTCGAGCCATTGGTTCGTCTGGTATCGTGGAGAGGAAAGCGTCGAGTTTTGTCTTGAAGACCTCCGCATCCATGTCTTGCAGGTCTCTCAAATGTTTTGGCAGGGCATTGAAGAGCTGAGGTCCTCTGAAACCGAGGCTGCTGCAGTATCTCGTTCTTATGTGAGATGCAGTGTGTGTATATATACATATATCACTATATGTTCCTCATCATGGGCATACACACGTATGCGCATAAGCCTAGAACTCGTCCGATAAATCACATCATGTGTTCGTTCATCAACATTCGCCACGAGAGCGCAAGATTTATCAATTGTGACGCACGTGCAG
>NC_068992.1:1575949-1577742 GCF_001194135.2 Octopus bimaculoides
ATATATATATATATATATATACATATATCACTATATGTTCCTCATCATGGGCATACACACGTATGCGCATAAGCCTAGAACTCGTCCGATAAATCACATCATGTGTTCGTTCATCAACATTCGCCACGAGAGCGCAAGATTTATCAATTGTGACGCACGTGCAGTCAACTGGATGACATTATATTGACGATCATATTTCAATATGGCGTGAAATCCTTAGCTTCTTCATATATTTATTAGTTTCCCTTTCTATTCCACATGTGCACGGAAGAAATATTAGCGTTATTCCTTGATCGGATATGAAAATGCCTGATAATTCAATTTTTAGATTACTCATCTTAAATACGAACATACATATATATTTTTTTAAACACACACACACACACACACACACACACACACACACACACACACACACACACACACTCACACACACACACACATACTGTAAAACACGTATGAAGATACATTACCTCTGGCTAAGTAGTTGTCAAACAATTCTTGTTATTTACATTGATGTCTACCTGAATTACTCAAATGTGTTCACCGAAAATTTCCAGAAACCATTTAGGATATCTTCCATAAAGAATAAAAAGATTAGGTATTATTCTCGTCAAGATTGAAATGGAAAAGGATATAATAAGCAGGAATGCTTTTTTCAGCATTTGTTCCTTTTGAACACATGATTTGAACTCCAATACGATCTGTTGTATAAGTGTTGACGCGATACCTTTAAGTACTGTTAAGTGAACCTTTATGTTCTCTTGGGCGAGGCTCTTTATACTGAGATACATTACGCCGCTATCAAGCTGTTCAATGAAGGCTTTGTCAGCTAAATAGAATTCACTATTCGTTTGATTTGAGCAATTATTGCATTTAAGTGGTGGGTGTCTATGCACCGATACATATTTAACAATGAAAGAAACGGCAACTAATTCAAGATACATACTTTTATCGAAAGCCATAAGCATACGGCAAACGATAAGTCAAGTTATATAAGCAAAATGCTTGCACACACACGTGCACACACATACGCATACACACGCGTGCACAACACACACAGACTCTCTCACACACACACACACACACGCACACAAAAACACACACACACACACAATGACGGGTAAACAATGGCACATAAACCTACTTTGAAACGTAAGAACATTATACATGTGCCTATGGAAATATACATAAACATATGTAACGCGAAAGATAGAGAAAAAATGAAAAAGAAATGGAGACAAACGCAAATATACCTATTCATAATATACACAATAGGCACACATACATGCACGCACACGTACACACACACACTCACATGTGCACACACACACACACACACACACACACACACATATATATATATATACACGAGTTTCTGTATGAATGTGTGTGCGTGTGTGTGGATGTCATTACACAAATGATATTAAATAAACATAGAATCATGTATGTTAGTATTTCGTATTAAAAGGAATATGTAACACAGTAGATATTCTGTAATAACGTTGTTCCTTTGCCTGTGAATTTGTGTGCGTGTAGGTCTGCATCAATATGAGTGTGTGTATGTATTTGATTGCGTGTGTGAGTGTGTGGGAGTGCACACGTGCACGTTTCCAGCGCCATCATACTTGGATGTTATACGGCATAAGTTATGCAATACAACTCAGACATTTTCCAACAGGTGATAACTCACGGATACTTCCAGATTATTTATGGGCCTCAGTATATACATACATACATACATACATACATATATATATATATATATATATATATATATATATATATATATA
>NC_068992.1:1578053-1581612 GCF_001194135.2 Octopus bimaculoides
TATATATATATTTATATATATATGTATATGTATGTATGTATTTATATATAGAGAGAGACAGATACGTATACACACATACCTGCTTACACACACACCTTCTTACACACACTCGGCTTTGCACACATAACGACAGATAAACAGACATATTGACATAAAACATGTATGAATATAATACCCTTGCGTGAATTGTGTGTTTCGAAAGGTGTATATGTATCTCTTTCTCTCTCTGCGTATGTATATTTGCATAAATACACTAATAACAAGCATTAAGCATATCTGTGTCAAAAAAATGAGGGGAAAATTGCGTGGATGTTTTCTACATGAATGACTGGATGTATCGGAATATATTTGAAGCGTTACAGAAATAAAGAATGACTATAAAATATCCATTGCGTATGATGTATTTTATTGTTCACTTTCATCGCGAAACCATGTGAAGGCAAGGTTACTCTGCGGAATAATTTCGTGTAGTAATTCTTCTAACATCCGTTCAATGTAAAATGTATGAAATAATCCATAATGAAACTGTGCCGGGTTACCAGCGAGCGTGCTATTGTGCATATTTTAGTGTATTAACTATATTTATGCTCAGGTATACATAGACTCATAGCTATATATATATATGTATGTGTGTGTGTGTGCGTGTGTGTGTGTGTGTGTGTGTGTGTGTGTGTGTGTATGTTCATGCATATATATGTATATATATATGCATGTATTTATATGCGTGTATGCATTTATATGCATACATACATACATATGTGTATATGTATATATATATATGTACGTGTGTGTGTGTGTGTTTACGTTGTATATGACTGATCATTGTTTGAAGTATGTAACATATAATATCTATGTGTAGAGTTTATTATTCTAGTGAAACGTTTCCATGTCCAATCATACTTCTTAGTTTACTTACACGTAAAGGGCTGTCAGATAGCAGGAGATATTATGTTCATAGCAATCGCAGACACTTCCAAACAAGTGACGATCACGAATTTCTATGTCGTTTAAATAGCTTATAAGTCGACGCCGCTGGCGATAAATTACGATAGAGGACTACTGGCGCAGAAATGATCGGGCGTACGGCAAAGTGTACAGATGTAGGGGAGCATTATCAGAGTACTGTAATATTATTCGATTTCATAGGAGCTAACAGACATTGAATAGACTGAGAAGAAAAGGGTACACTTCTTGCCTGGGAATCAAAATGCAACTCGGTGCGAAATGTTTGACTTTGCTTGAGTACAGAGCAGCGTTTTCTGTCGGCAGTAGATAGGGTATACTCTTTAATTAAGTTAACAGTCCCATAAAATCTTATTAACCTTCATTATAGAAAGGCTACGATGATAATGCTCTAACGTTCCAATTTTACTTGACTCAAGAGCAAATTCGGTATAAACATCAGTAACAGCAATAAAATATGACAAGCGATCCAATTGTTCGATGAATACATAAGAAGCATTTCAATCGATCTGTTAGCATATTCAATTGTAATCAGTTTTCTATATAATCTTGCATCTCTATCCCTTTTTGAGGGCCAGCTTAACCCCATATATCCAGGACATATATTGCTATTAATAATACAGACTTCTAAAGGAAACGTTTGTTAATAAAAAATAAGAGCAACTTCAGTAATGATGATGATAAAAATACCAACAGCTACTATGATGATGATGATGATGATGATGGTAATAATAATAATAATAATAATAATAATAATAATAATAATAATAATAATAATAATAATAATAATAATGGGCTACTAGCCCAGAAAGAATATAACATACGCCATGACAATATAGCAAGGATTGTGCATTGGACACTTTGCAACAAGTATAGACTTGACAGAGTAAAACAGTGGTACGATGTTAAACCCGAAGGTATCATTGAAATTGATAAGGCAAAGATCCTATGGGATTTTATGATTCAGTGCGACCGTGAGATAGAGAATAGGAAGCCAGACAGTATTAATTGAGAAAGAAAGCAAAGGATGCTGGATCATAGATATAGCATGCCCTGCTGACAGGTTATGCGATAAGGAAGAAACAAAGGTCGATAGATATGACAAGTTAGCTTGGGAAGTTAAGCAGTTGTGGTCAAGGAAAAAGGTAGCAGTAGTACCAATGATTGGTGGAGCCTTGGGAACAGTGACCAAAAATCTCGAGAAGTACGTGAGAAAACAGCACTGATTGGAATCACTCGAATACTCCGGGAGGTGAAGATAAGAGGTGTTACCTTAGTTCAACGGAAGTGAACAGCTGACACCGTAGTACATCTCTAGCGTTAGAAGTTGTGCAAAGGCAATGATAAGAATAATAATGATAATACAGGCAGTGGCTCTCATGGCTTCTGATATTAAATGTTTGGAAGTGTTATCATGTACATTGTTTTGTCTTGGTATAAAAGATGGGCTACAGCAAATATTCTGCTCAATACCACAGATTAGCTTATCAGTTGTTTGACCTTAACCAGTTGAACATGTCCCTTAGTGGTTGACGATATGTACATCGCATCTCTGATCATGAGCAGTAGCCATGTGTTGAGAGGAATTCTTTGTGGTGGACCTTTTTATCGAAGTTTGCTTCCAGCACTCGTATCTTTGACAGAATTGCTGCGCTGGGACAGAGGCCGAAAGAGAGTGCTTGGTGTTGGGAATGCCATCAAGCTATCAAAATATGAAATACTAACAGGATGGTATGACAAAATGATCACTGCGAAATATAAACTAAATGCGAAGAATATGCTTCCGGTGAACATCTAATTTATTATTCGTTTCTAAATCACTCTCTAACAAAATAGACATTGATTTCTTGCACTCTGCACTCCTTCCTAAATATCTGCATCCATATTTCTCCTAATATACCAAGGCAATCACTTCGTCTTATCCTTATTTGTTTCTCTGTATATTTAAGATATTTCTTATATAAGACTTGTTTATGTGTACATTCACCTCTAAGATACATATCATTTCCGTTGTGATATGTTGTATGTATAAATTCAATGAAAATTTAGTATTTGAAACTAATATTTAATAGTAAATATACATTTGCTTCAACATATTTACATGTTGTAATGCAGTGGTCGTAAGAGGCATTCCGATCTAATAATACGCACAAAGTATAGCATATTATGTAAGAAAGAAATTAACCAAACTTTGTGTGTTTGTTTTTGAGTAATACGTCTATGAAACTAATGAATTCCTTGCGGTAGCACAGCGCAAGCTGAAAATAACCATATTTCTTGCGAAAACAATTTTTCTGTGTACGAAGAGAATAACAAAGCACACACACAAATACATAAAACATATACATACATAGATACACACAGATACATACACGCATATAATGTGCATATGTTATTTGGAATATGTTCAAATATTTATGTCTGAATGTGTTGTATAATATTTAACACCGAGAGGAAGACAGTCAGACAAACAGACAGACAGACAGACAGACAGACATATACAGATAAACCAAGAGATAGTCAAACAGACAGACACGCAGACAGATAGACATACAGACATACATTCATATATATATATATATATAAATATATATAT
>NC_068992.1:1581742-1586174 GCF_001194135.2 Octopus bimaculoides
TATATATATATAGAGAGAGAGAGAGAGAGAGAGAGAGAGACAGAGATAGATAGAAAGATAGATAGATTAATGTTGTGTATTGCGTTTACGAGATTGACTTTCTGTTTATAAAAAATGTGGGGAAAGATCTTAATTATAAGTTCATAGTGAGAAGGCAACAAGTTGAGTGAAACGCTACAGCGTCAGAAAACGGCTTTGATAAATAATCGCCAGCACTGCATTAAGGGTTCTAATCCAACTAGGGTTCACATTACTCTTTCATCAATTTGTGGTCGATAAAATATTGCACTAGTCAAAGTTTTAATCTGCAAATATTTTCCTTAAAATACATTTTCATTTTGTTCCTGAATTAAGAAAATTTATTTGATGGTGAATCACAATTGTTAGAGCATTGTATTTACGGTATTATTTTGTTATCTCTCTAAGTTAGGATTTCAGTTCCCTTAGAGTTCACTTTTCCTAGAGGTTGATAAAATATCCGTGAATCACAGTAGCCGAAAACACTGATAACCTTCCTCCTAGAAATGATGTGTATTTGTGTATCGATCAGAAGCCATTAATATTGTTCCCAAACAGGCTACACCAAATGTGAGCGCCATATGTTGTTGAATTTCCATGACTAAGTTTAGAATATTTGTTATCTCGTTTCGAAAGAGAGATACATTCATTTTTCATAATTTCTTATTTTGGTAACCTGACAATTTTCCCAAACATGTCAACAACACCATTGTAAATTGAAAAAAGGATTTGCTATAGAAAACAGCCATTACAATATTTGTGGCGTCGCTACATTAGCAACAAGTGTAAATACCGGCTGGACAGCTGGATGTAATATATTTTGTATCGTCAAATCATTATTTTGCCCGAAAATTATATAACATGAACATTGCCTCTATCATTACGAACCGAAGTACTATAAGCAATATGAATGTGCAGAGGAGCAATGTGGTTAGGTACGGAATTGCGATCAATAGCGTTAGGAGGAGTATCACCAAAATAAAACAATATAAGATGGAAGCGTTTAGCGGCAACGAATAGATAAACAACAACACATTTGGCTGTAAATGATAACTAGTTTCCACCAGATACTGATCTACCGCCTTCAGACAAAAAGACACTGGATATTAGTATTAATTATATATATATATAAAAAAGAACTCAACGTTCTATACATGTACATATGAGTAAGAAGGTATTAGTAGAATTTCGATCTCATTCTTACGGAAATTGCTTTCAATTTGAATAGAGATTCTCCGGCTAAAAAGTGGTGTTGGATATATCATTTATAAATTTCAGATTCAGATTTTCATAATATCAGAGTCTGTCAGTGGGAAACTTTGAGGTATTTCAGTGGCATAAGTTATGGCAGGAGTATTTTCTGTTTTCCGGGAAAATAAATGACGACATTAAAATGCAAACTACACCAGTAAGAAGTATAGCCATATTTACAAACACTAACAAAAATAAGACAAAATCAAAACTACAATATCGTGCTTCTTCTTTTCATTTATAAATGTCAATGGACTGTGATTCGCCCAACAATAAACAAACATGTAATATCGGGATGAAGTTGAATCCAAAATAGTTTCTAAAGACAAAGAAAAGTAGGAAGAGCAAAATGGATCAACTGATCTTTCACGAAGAAGAATGCCATCTATATAAATCTATGTTGTATATTCTGCTTTTCTCAAGATGTTTTTTTTTTTGTATATATCCTTGCATCGTTTCTTGCTTTTAATGGCATCAGCTGGAAAGGTGTTTCTGGTGGAAATGCATCGCAAAAGCAACGCCCAGTGTTTCATTTGGTTCTTACACTGTTGTATGAGCACAATATTTCTTTTTATTCCTGGCTCCTTAGTTTAGTCAAGACAAGTATTAAACATGGATGACCGTGTCTTGATGAGGCTTTGCATAGAATTATGTAGTTCTTGGTATCTTTCAAAGAGATAACTGATTTTCTCTTTCTATTTATATCGCTAGTATATGTTTCGTTTTATCACTTACCGGTTATAATAGTATTTCCTAATACTTATCACATTATATGTAACTGCAGAAGAAATAGGAAAATCTCGTATGAAAATTTATGAGGCGATAGAAGAATGAAAACAGAAGTGAAGTACTTGTATCGTCGTCCATTGGGAGAAAGGTGAGGAAGGATTTGCGATTGTGAAAGAATTTAAAGAAGAGTGACTTGCATTAAATTGTATTAGGTTTTAGTCACCTTAAACATAAATCTCATTATAAATATCATTTCCGATGCGGAAATAGCATTTCCGCTGAAGAATATACACGGGTATTTACGAATTATTTGTACTACTTTACTATTTAATGCAAAGAGCGAAATCTTTAAGTGAGAAATTCATAAAAAGGATTTACCAGTCATTGTTACGGATTCGACAATTTGAATAAAGATAATATTAATTACCGGAGGATAAGGAGTTAAGCGGAGTTCAGGTCATATTGAAACGGAGTACAATAGCCAGCTGTTGCTTGCTGCAGAGAGGTCCTAGGTCTATTCGTCTCGCTCTTGCTCGTATTTCAGAACTACTGCAAAGATAGCGACGCCGGGTTCTCCAATGAGAGACAGAGATTTGTTGGGTTTTGGCACGCAAGGTGCAGGAAAACGAATAGGTACCATGAGATGCCCGTTCATGCCATCCAACAGCGTTGAGAGTTGCTGGACGTGCGAACTTGGTCAACTCTAAATTCTCTGGTTTGATTTAAATCTCCACGTGGAGCTGTACGTGATCGGGTTACGAAAAGCGTCTCCAAAATCATCGACGACAAAATGTTTGTGAGAAAGCCACTCCTTCCAGTCTTAGAGATGGGGATGAAAATGTCCATACCATATTTTACCGTTAGGCCGCCGTATCTTGCTGAAAGTTAATGCCTCATCGAACTGCAACGCTTGAACTTCTGCTCTGTGTGGAAATGACGCGTCTCACTGACCAATCGTTCCGTTTATTGTCAACTACTACTGATTGGGAAGCCGAGCATGCAGTGGCTAAAGATGTGCTGACAGGGTCTGACATTGCGAAATTTCGAACGTCAAAACGCGTTGGTACATAAAAAAGAAAATGACAGAAATACATATAATAACAAAACCAACTACATAAATATAAAACTGTAAAAAAGAACGCACACCACAAACAAGGAATAAACAAATAAATTAGACTGATCACCAAATATTGCAAGAAATAAAAACACCACACCGCATATATAAAACATACGCTACTCGATGAACAAACACAATGGCCCATATATCACACAATTGCATATATATATATTGAAAGAATAAAAAGATTAATACTGAAGACGGAGTATAACTAGAAGCATTTATTAACACAACAATCGTTTCAGCTTCATACTGCACTGCTCCCTAGAAGGAGGGAATCAATGTAATGCACAGTGTAAAAGATCCTCCCCAGATGCCATATGATGCTTTACCTATAGGTTTGTAAGTCTGTATATGAGGTGGCTGTAAAAGTGCATACCCTGGAGCCGTTCAATCTAATGTCCTTATGTTTTATGTCTTGGCAATGACTTCTTCGCCACAAATATAAACACCCGCCACCCCGATTCATGTTAGTTGCTTTGTATTTTTATTATATTTTCTTCCTAACCAAATCCGCAGTGTAGCAAATGGATCTGAGCTGCTAGAATCTCTCACCACCACCATATAGCTTGAAGCGGAATCGAAACGTTAATCTGTGAACTCATTGAGCATCTTATGTTACCTGAGGAGGTTCTTTTGTACTCTGCCCACTGAGTTTTAACGTTCTAGCTCACTTCCACTGTTTACAGCAGTGCTTGGAAGGAAGGTGTGTAACGTGTGATCGTCTCATTGACCATGGCAGAGGAAGTTGAGCAGAGAACTAGCATCAAGTTTTGTCAAAACTAGGCGATACCTGCTCAGATGCCTTCGGAAAGTTTTCAAAAGATTTTTACTATTCACGACACTGAGTGTCTTTTTGGTCAGCTGAAAGCAGTTTTGGCGCAAACTTGGTAGACACGCATTTCATACCCAAATCTTCTGTGATAATGGACTGAACTGAACCGTAACTAATCTCAACAACCTCTGATAACTCACAGATGGGATTCGACGACATCCCTATACAACCGCACGCACATTTGCAAGGTTTTCCTCATTTCTGCTCATTGCAGGTCTCCCAGAGAATTCGTCAATATCAGCATTTTTTCGGCCTTTTTGGAAAGGGCTGAACAACTCCTACACATGTGTACAGCTCATGCACTCCTATCCATACACTTCCTGTAACTTTGCGCAGGCTTGTAAAGAAAATCTCTGCCGGGCGGCTTTACTGTGCGTGCTTTAGCTTTGTTACTATGGCAACAGTCCAGAAACTTATTGATCAGACCTTGCATCTCTATTTTAATCTATCTACCTATTTATCTCTTTATATATATGCATATA